>NC_056731.1:488696666-488804166 GCF_019279795.1 Protopterus annectens
CCTAAAAGTAATGTATGTTTAGCTAGTGCGCTATAAACAAATCCCTTAGTAGTACAGTATATGTGGTCCCTAATCGGTTCACGTAAAGAAGAATTAGTTTTACCTACATAGAATCAAAAACATTCTATGCAGGTTGCTATATACACCAGATTTTTTGTAATATAAGTACTAGAGTTTCTTAACTCCCATAAATAACCAGTATCAGGGTGTCTAAAGAAACGTGGTTCATCAATATATTGGCATTGTACACATTTACCACACTTTTTAGTGCCTAACCATATCACATCAGCATTATTTATCACATTAGTTGGATAGCATAATAAATGTTTTAAACATGTTTTATTTTTATATATAAAAGTGGGATAATTTCCTACTATATTAGCTATCCGATCATCTATTAACAAAATATGCCAATTTTGAGCTATAATATCTTGTATTATGTTTACATTTACAGCATAGGGTAAAATAATAGGTAATCTGGTGGGAGCTGTTCTCAAACTTATATTCTGAAAATCTCCTGGTCTATGTGAAAAATATGGTTTAGCTTGACCTCCTCTTTGCAATTTTACATGTTTATAAATTTTATTAATTTCCAATTCATCATAACCTCTTCCAACAAGATGAGTCTTTAATTTACTCAATTCTTTATCATACATTTCTTGATTACAACATAATCTAGATGTACGCATTGCTTGTCCTTTGACAATGTTGTGAAAAATTCTGGGGTTGTGCATGCTATCTCTGTGTAAGTAAGATGGTTTATAACAGGGTTTTCTAAACATCTTAGTGCTACATACCCCTTGCTGTATATAAACGGTAACATCTAGATAGTCTATGGTTTCCCTAGAATGTTTCATAGTAAACTTTAAAAAGTCATTACTATTGTTGAGTCTTTCATAAAATTGTAATAGAGACATTTCATCACCTTGCCAAAGAACAAAAAGATCATCCACAAACCTTTTGTAATATATTATTTGTGGCGTCATTAACAAGTGTTGCAGCTCTCAGGCTACCATAACTAGGTTAGCGTAAGAATTAGCACAGCTGGTACCCATTGCTACACCTGTTGTTTGTTTATAACAATTATTTTGGAACAAAAAGATATTATTATCAAGAACTATTTCTAACAACATACATAACAAATCTATTTTATTTTTGTCAAATATCTTTTGTTCTATCATTAAAGTTCTTACCATATCTAACCCTTTATCATTTGGGATAGAAGTAAACAGGGCAACAACATCTAGGGTAACCAGTATGATGTTATTAAATGTATCTAACCTAGTAGTAGTTTCATAGAGACTAGTCAAAAACTGTTCAGTGTCTCTTAAAACATAATCATAATGAGCTAACATTTTCTTTAACTCTACATCTAGATAGATCGAAATAGGCTCAGTTAACCAGTTAGAGCCAGCAACTATAGGTCTAAATGGCGGAAACAAAGCATTCTTATGGATCTTTGGTAACCCTTGCATCCTAGGTATTAAAGGAAACTCAACTATACAATAACTAAAGAACTCTTTAGTTATTAAACCCGTATTTAAACATTCATGCAGCATACAAAAAATTCTATGTTGCATCTCATATACCACATCTACTGATATTTCTTGATAGGTATTATCTTGTTGTAAAATATTAACCATAGAAGTAAAATAATAATGTGCATCCATAATGACAATAGGACCCCCTTTATTTGAGGGCCTAATAACAATTTGATGATTATTCTTAAGTTTATCTAATGCTATTTTTTCACATTTAGTAAGATTATGTACAAAATGATTATATTGAAAAGCATTGCTATCATCATAAATGTTTTTCTCACATGCTTTTATAAATGTCTCAACATTGTAAGGCATAGGCGGAACATACAAGCTTTTCTTTTTAAAACTGGATTTTAAGGCTAGGTGCACATAGGGGGCATGGCCCTAATGATACAATACCTTTAAAACCCATATTAAAAAACAGAAGAATTAAGTGAGTAAAAATGTTTGGAATCTTTAGTAATATAGTTATACTATTTGACTTTAGGAATGTGTTATTTACTGAATTGTTATACTAAAGTGGTTTTATATTTGTTTTGATATTTTTATGTGTCATATATTTATATGTATATTTTTATTTAAGCATAGGACATGTATCTTTAAATGGCTCCTTTGTTTAATTAATAAACTGATTGTTCTATTAGAGCCATTGGTTAGGAATTAATTGTTTTAATTATTTAAACATGGATACTGCATCTTTGAATATATGTCTGATGAAGCGGTTTTGTAGCACTGTGAAAGCGCTTACGTTCTTTTTGGTCAAATAAATATTTTACACTAATTTAATCCTGTTGCCTTCCTGAAGATTTGCCTTGCCTTGGTTGTGTTCGAAATAGTATTTGGGCTGAATTCTAGTGGCTGTCTTTTGGGAGTTTTTTGTCTGAATTTATAATATACGGTTGAAAAATATCATCAAGTTTTATTATTTAAGCATTGAAATGTGCAGTGCATAAACAACATTAATCTTATTTGAAATTCCATTTTAAAGTTTTCTGATATGTATTTTCTAACTATGTACTGCAGAATTTTTACCTAGATGAGTTTGAAACCTTGATGGATGAACTGTTGTTCAGACTGAATGCCTTTTCAAACAGCCTTCACCATTCTCTCCCAGTAAAGCATACCAACTGCTTGCCAGATGGAACAACCTTGGCATCTCATTCAGAGTATTCCAGTTTTGAGGTAAATGAGTTCTGTGATGACAATTTCAATTGACTTTCCTTTTTATTTTTGTGTTAGTTCATTATGAAATGTCAGTAAGGTCCTATGTTTACCTTCTTTCAGGTGTTAGTTTATATTTTGCCTATTATTTGCTGACCCTGAGCTGCCACTCCTTTTCTAGTAAATATTAGTATCAGTCCATTAATCCTGTATGGGTGAGAGTCAAGAGATGGGAGAGTTACCCTTCAATTCTGCAGATTTTTTGGCTTGTTTATTTGACCCAGCTACTTAAGAGTTATAATACAACAATACAGATATGAGAAAATGCAATGTCATTGAGCAGCAAAATTCTTGAAGGCAGCAGTGCTAACATGAGCAAAATGCAATGTCATTGAACGATGAGGATTTATAATGCAACAATACAAATATGGAAAATGCAATGTCATTGAGCAGTAACGTTCTTTAAGGCAGCAGTACTAACATGGCAAAATGCATTATCATTGAACAATAAAGATTTATAGTGCCACAATACAAATATGAGGGAATGCAGTGTCATTTAGCAGTACTAACACCCTCTACCCCCTTGATCAATTATAAACAGAGCAACCATGAAACACTCTATTATACCCTGTTCACTGGCCAGTGACTACTTACACTCTTGCTGCCGGCATGATGGGGCCCAAGTTGGAGCTCATATGGATCCCAGTTATTTGTAATCCACAAAGCATTTGGGGGGGGGGATCCACAATCTTATAAAAATATAAAATGATGGCCAGAGCCTCTCACCACTCCGTCAAGAATATCCAAGTGATCAGGCACCGTGGTTCCTCCGATGAGGAAAGTAGAAAAATCACCTGCCACAACTCTGGTAATCATTTATGGCTTCTCTGTACTAGGCCCAAAGGAACTCCTTTTCTTGCTGAATCATATGCAGACATGGAACTACTAGTTTCAGACTTCACTCCTGATTCTGCAAAATATCATCATCCAGGATTTCAGCAACAGACAGACGCAATCTGCTACTTCACTTCCCTGTCCCAAAGCACTGGAAAAGAAAATCCAGTCATGCTGCAAGGCCCTTTTTCTCTTCAGCTACCAGTTTCAGTCTTCCCTCCTTTAGCTAGTTTCTCAGTCTCCTCTTTCACTTTTGAAATTGTCTTTTATATTTGTGAGAAGAGCTCCACCTTGTGGTGTAATGAAAACCTAAAGTCTATTACTTCTACAATGAAATACAGTGGGCGCTACAAGTAGTAATGGGATGAACAGACTTAGTCCCTATACTTCCTCCATGCCCTTGAACTTTGGGCAACTCTTAACGACCAAGATGCTGTGTGTAGCTTCGGCTTTTGGTAATGTTCAACAGCTTCCATTCTACTGCACACTTATCTAGAGCCCCCGTGTGAGAAAAGTATGTTCTAATATTTTTTTTTTTTTTCTTTTCAAATATACTCTAGAACTAAAGTGATAGAGTAGCTATATGTAGAATTTAACCATTTAGCTTACAGAAAAAGCATCATTTAATAATTATTCCACTTGTTTTATGTCTGAATGTATTTCTGTTTGTCTTTCATTCCTATGATTGTCTCATCATCTGTTACATCATAAACGCTACTAAGAGTGCTGAAGTAATTCAATTAGGTCACTTATTCCAACTAACCGAAAACAATGTCTGTTAAATGTGCATTATTAGTCACGCCTGCTGAAACAGAATGATAATTTGAGCTGGAATCTTGTGACTTTTGATTTAACATTACCTGAAATAGCATGTAGTTTTCTGAGCTGTTTGGAACATTAAAGCAAAACATTCAATTTTGCCTTTTACTGCCTCTTTAACGTCTCTATATTCACAGTACATGTTGTCTTAAAGTGTGCAACATAAGTACTTCCACTTTATATGCAAACTACATTTGCAAAAGTCACAGATCTGCAGCTGCTTTCTAAATTATGTTTATCTCATATTTTATAGCTAAAATAAAAAATGTTAGTTAATTAATGCAGGGTTATTAAAAACGTGCTCACTAATAATCATATCATAATAAGCTAACAAGCATAATAGTTTTAATTAATGCAGCTTTATACTGTTAAGTCTTTGCAACTCACTTTGCCATTTAATGCCCAACCATAAGGGAACTGAACTCATAAACTGGGACAGAATGCATGGCCCCACACTACCTATAAATAAATACATATATCTCAAAAGCTATAAACACTACAAAAAAGGTATAGATATAGATACAAAAAGCACAGCTGTCTATCTCAACAAAAAGCAGGGACAAATCCAAAAAACAATGGGGAGTAAAGCCCCAAATCAGGGATGTAATACTACCCTTCTTGGAAATTGCTTCAATAACAGGTTTTGTTGTAGTATTTATTTTCTGATCGATATGAAGTCTGAACCTCAAATGAATGTCTCTAAAATCCTCAATGATTTGGCACAAGACCACCAATTTTACAAGGGACTGGACAAAACTCTGAGACAAAATCGGGGATACGCATGGGCTATGTATATATATATATACATATGCACATAACCTCATTACAGGAGCAAACTCTTTGAGAATAACAGGCACATTTCAAGCAAGTACATGCTGACATACACACTTGCACAGACTGACAGACGTACACATTTCATGTTGACCAGTTGCTGCTTATATTCCTCTCCCTTATCTAAATAGTTTGTAAAGCAGTTCATGATCATGTCCACCTTTGTTTTGTTTGTTTGTTTTTTAAATAATGTACTCTTAGGGTTCCATTATAAGGCACCCTTAAACATAAGAAATACAACCTAGTTAACTACATCAAAATATGCATGATGCCATTATACTATACGCAGTCTTAGCAGGTCCCTTCAGCACCTCATGGTAGTAACCCGTCTGCAGCTTACCAGGGTCCTTCAGCCAAGCTATGTTGTGTTTAGCATGGAAAATGTATGGCGTTCATCTTGTCTTTCTGCAGGCTACACTGGCAGTTATGTAATGTGTACCTTATTCTAAATTATTATCACCCATTGAATCATTACTGACTATCTTGTAACAGCTGTTGTTACCTGCCAGAAATCTAAATGAATCAGGTCTGCTGTAGCAGCCCAACAAATCAGTGTAGGCTTAGTAATCAGAAATCAAAGCATGCTGGAAACAAACCTCCAAATGCATTCCCTTTCTAAAGTGGTAACAAGTTGTGGCATCCTGAATTTTAAGTTTGCTGCCAGGTTTGGTGTCATACTTCTCGAATAGGTTTTTCTTAGAAGAAATTCTGAACTCTCACAGAGTGGATGTTTTGATGCCATCGACCAATACAAAAGAATGTGCATTGGTACAGTTGATACCATTTTTTCCACCCTGCAGCTGACTTTCAACTGCCACCAGCTCCACTTCTCACTCACTGGAGCTACTGGACCCATCTTATCCTTCCCTGAGCTGAATCTGTCTCATGTCCAAGTCTAGTGAGGAGATCAAAGATGCTTGTGTCCTAACCCTCCACTAACCTGCACCAGCCTTGCACAGTTGATGCCTTTGGGAGGTGCATGCACACTTCCACAACCTGCCGACAAAGTGGCACACTGCCTTTGCAGCATGGCATTTACCAAGCTGTTATTGCCACTATTGTAACAAACCTAAGCTGCCCCTCCAGGGTGGGTAAGCAAAGTTTCAGCCGCTAACTCCCATCCTGTCCTCACAGTCCCCCAGAGCCCATGCTGCTAATCAAATCAGAGTTGCCTGGGGCACAGTATGGGCTTTGTCCATCTATGCCATGGGACCACTGGTAGGAGTTTTATATGAGAAACTGATTCAGTGGTTGCACCATCAGAGGAAAGAGGGATGAAGGTATTTTTTTACTTTGGAGTTCGACTTCAGGAGGAATGGCATTAGCTTATGTTTAGGGTTAAACTGACTGTTTGAACTAAGCTTCAGTGATAGAGGAAAATTGGTTGATGTTCTGAACTTCTGGGATTGTTTTTGGGTGTGAAGATAATATTTGAATTTACAGCATCTAGATGAGGACTGAGTTTGTGGAAGCAAGGAAAAGGTTGTTAATGACGGTACTGAAAGGTAGAAAACTAAATACTGATATGGGGTGACATGTGAATTTGGATTGTTGTTATGCTGTGGGTGCTGCTATTAAGTAGGTATTTAACCATTCTAGTCCAGAAGGAGCAAGACCAAGGGACTGAGAGCTATCAGGGTAATCCTGAGTGAGGAAGATCATTTATACAAGGTAATTGTTTTTGGTTTGTGAATGGTGTTAAGAAAATATAGAAAAGCAATGTCAGGGCTGTGGGCAGGGCTAAATTTATGTTGGGATGGGGTAAGAAGGCTGCTTGATAACCCATACCCAAGATGTACCTCAAATTGAGTGGTATCAAAACCTGTAAAATAAATTTGGGAAGCATGGGTAGGCTGACAAAGACCATTTAGGGTCATTAGCCAAGTACCTTTGAACCTATAGGCTAGTGTTTGAAAGTGTATCCATTTCAGAAGTTTCTTTGAAAAAAAGAGAGTATTACAATGGGTCTGAAGTTAAATAATTCAGTAATGGGACCAACTTTTTGTAGTGGCAGGATACAAGACTGTTTCCATGAGGTAGGAAACAGAGATTCATGTAGAGCTCTGTTTATAAGGATAGAGACATAATGGGAAATAGCATCAGTTTGAGGTATTCTGCAGGGATGCTGTCTTGGGCTAGGGTGGCTGGTCTTAGTGGAGTGCGATATCACTTAATTGTAGCGGTCTACCTAGTTTTAGTATACAGGCTGTTTTGAAGATAGCTTCAGTGGGTATAGTATACGGCTGTGTGGGTTTCCCAAGCTTCAGGAGCTGAGTAATAGCTGACCAGAACATTTGGGGAGTTTTACAGTGTAGGTCTTGACTATTAGCAATTTTTTTTTCTTGTCAGGCAGAGGTGACTTTAGTTGTTGTGTTTTGTAGGTTAGGGCTGGAAGTTTGTAGGTGTTTTGTTGGCTTCCCAGGCGTTCTATGCTTTATCTCTATGTCTCATTAGCTGAGTGTGTTAGCCAAGGGACAGAATTAGATTTAACCCTTTTTCCCTGAGTGGGCTTCTTGGTTTAGGAAGGTGTCTTTGAAATGTTGCATGTCATTATCTAAAAGAAGCTGCTTGGATATGCTCCAGTTGTAGAGTGAGAGGATCAGCATCTCTGTTAAATTTAGATAAATTCTTAATAAAGTCAAATAAAGTGGGTTTGGAGCATTTAGTTAGTGTGTGTGAATGGTATATATGGAATGGTGGTGACTGAGAGAGCATGGCAGAATTTGATATTGGGCTGTATTTTCTGAGTTAGTAGTTAAGATCCAGTGAAGCTTTGTTTCTGCCAGTGTTGTTTATCCTAGTAGGACTATTAATTAGTTGGGTGATGTAAAGAACATAGCAGAAGAAAGAGCTATTCTGGTTGGATGTGGGACATAAATGGCCATGGTCTTAGAGTCCAGTTTACAATAACATCCCAAAGACTGATGGTTTCATAGGTTGATAGATAAGTACTAGGCTAGCTGCCCTTGTGGGCCATTTTAAGTCTAACCAATTTCCCTTTTGTACTCAAGTTAGCCTATCCATTTGGTTAGAGACTGACTTTGCCATCTCATGATCTTTAATTACACATTACCCCTAATGAGTACAACTGGGACTATACCATAGATAATTTGAGAGAAATCATGCAAAGGATGAAGCATTTAGAAACTTCCTTTGTCCATTACTAGCACAGGAGGCAGTCCTGGGGTACATTTTCTGTTTCCCATCTATATATCCAAGTTGCACTTGAATATGGATTGGGATAAAATTAGTTTTATGTGGAGCAGGAGTCTGTTCCAGAGCAGTGGTATCCTGTACAAGATATACCTGTCCCTGCAAACCATTCTGTTGATGCAGAAGAGACTTGGATCCCTAGCTGGAGTATTTCTGATGTCATTTGACTTGCTGATGTGCAGTAAAACCATCTGGCAGAGATATTTTTTCATTGGAAATGTTTGGTTTTAGTTGTAGTATATGAATATCAGGGCTGTGGAGGAAAATCCAGTCATGGAATGATTCTAATTTTGCACAGGTGTTTGACTCTGAGGTTGAGTACTTTGTGTATTCTAGCAGGAGTGGAGAAGTGGCTAGTAGTATTAAGGGTAAAATTGCTAAGTGATGAATCTTTCATTGTTGTAGATTCTGGAATTGAATTAGGATGAATATCCCCAACAATTAGTAGCATTTATATGGCTATAGGATGGGTAATATGCTTGTTGGGATATATTAGTTTTAGCATGTATGTAGGAGGCTAAGGTACTTGATAGATTTGATTGGTAGGCAAAGTGGTTTGGGAGCAGTATAAAGGTTACGTTAAAGAGCATTGATAAGGCAGTAGAGTATGACAACATGCATTAATGGGTATATGGATGTTGGCAGAAGGTGTTTGAGAGCCTACTAAGTGGGCATAGTGATATAATATGGCCATTGATAGTTGTAACAAAAGAAAAGTGAGTGGTATGAGGTAAGAGGGTAGATGAATGGGGTAAAGGTAGCGGAGAGGTTGTTTGCCTGTTAGAGATGAGGTGAGTGTTGAGGGATTAGGATGTTATTGCAGTAGAAAGATGGAGGAATAATGGAAAAGAGCAAGGGCAGTTTTTGGATAATTGGGGTTGAACTGAGAAGTGGGGGCTGCAAAATGTTGAGTGTATGGTGGTGTGCTGGTTGGGTGCTATTATTATAGAGGAGCATTGTATGTGCACAGTTACCTTGGATTACACCATGCAAATTTTGATCTTGAAGTCTGAGCCTGGGAACCTAGCAAAAACATGGAGCTGTAGTGCACCCTTTGCTAAAGCTCATAAGCTGAAAAGGTGGTTAGAAGACAGTAGGACATTTTGGGATGGAATAAACAGAAATAAAAGTCAAGAATTTAAAGGACAACTGGGATATTGTGTAAACTTCTATATACAAAATGGTGCAGCAATTTTCCATGGTGATATTAAATAACATCCAAGAGGGATTAAGATTGTGGCTTGACTAGTAAAAAAATTGTAAATGAATAACACATGCAACTAAAAAGAGGGAATGCAACACATCTACAAAAGTTGTATCAGTGAGTGTCATTTGTGTAAAGTAAAATTGCTGGAAAACACTTTCATTGCTAATAGACTTTTCAGTTTCAGTTTTCCCCGCACTGCATTACAACCATGGAGATCTCTAAATGTGGGTTTTGCAGTGGGGTGTCTCCACATATGGGGGTTACAGCTTCCAAAAAAAATAAAATTACGTTCAGATTTAGTGATTTCACTTCAATCAAACAGTACTCACAGAACTTACCTTTGGTGAGTCGGCATGAATCTAAAAAGAGTGAGCACAAGTATTATTTTATTTATTTTATTTTACATTTGTTAACCGGGCTAGTCCAGCTGGATACATGTCCATTTTCAGTGGAGGCCCGAGGAGAAAAGCTCAGCTACTGTACTAAATAAACATATTAAAAAAGACTAGTATATTTTTAAAATAATTAGAATTAAGCTAAAGTAAAATGAAACATAAAATTGACCAAGGTATGATAGAGGAAACATACAAATTGAAACTACTGCATTTAAGTATGGCATAAAGCTACATTTCTAGCATGGACATAGATTAAGTTAATGTTACATACACAGTTGCAATATAAGGAAGGTTAAAGAATAAGTTATTTTTGTGAGTGAAAAAGAGCAGTCAAGCTAGGGAAGGAGGGTTATTTGCTAGAGATGTAAGGGGGGTAAGTACATTTGGTAGTTGGTTCCATATTTTACCCACTGAGTTGGAAAATAAGGTGTCACCTGCTAAGTTTTAGATGATGTAGTATGTATCAATATTTTGTTGGATGGCGTAGGCTGCTCAGATTGTTGTAGGGCTAATTAGGGTGGAGAGCATAGGAGTGTTATCAGGGTGGTAAAGTTGTGGGCAGCAATGGTAAGTTGGTTAAATGTTATTATTTGTAGTTCTAGCCAGCCTAGTTTTTAGGTTTAGACAGTGGTGAGTCCTATATGGAGTTTTGGCAAAAATGGCAATAATGTTATAGGCTGTGGTGGGTTTGTTGAGATTATATTTGGAATATGGAATAGTATATTATAAGCATATAATAGGGTAGATATTAAGTGGGTTCTAGCTATAGTAGTTCTTGCTTCAGGAGTGAGAAAAGTTTTGATTCTGTAGAGAACCTAGTTTTCTGTTAGTAGATTTGATTGTAGCGTTTATGTGGTTATCAAATTTCAGTTGATTGTCAATTGTAATACCTAAGAGTTTGGTGGTAGGTTCTGGATTGATAAAGGTACCATTATTGGATGTAAGTGAAGTAAAGAGAGGGAGGATGGAGACAAATGTAAAAAAGTAGGAGTTTGTTTTTGAGGGGGTTGAGGAGACAATGGTTAGAGAACCAATGCTCAATAGTTGTGAAGGTCTTTGTGTAATAGAATGAAGTTCAGATTGTGTGAGGGCAGAGCAGATAATGGTGGTGTCATCTGCATATTGAATCCTAGAATAGATGGTTATACCACAGTACGCCTGTTTTCGGTTATCAAGTGTAGGATGTGAACCAGTTTATAGCAGGACTGTTTTTCTTTAAGATAGATGGTTACTATTGATAATAAAGGGCACTGTTTGCACGTGCATTTAAAGGTGCCATTCCTTTGTTGAGTTGTCATACAAGTAGTGATATGTCTTTGCTCAAACACCTCTTTTAAATTACCTCTTTTTCTAACAAAAGCTGGTCTCTTTGGAATCAAGTTTTAAATTCATCATTGGTTTGTAACACAAACCAAAACTTATTGATTGTGTTCTCTATCTCCCTTGAATTCTCAGAAAAAGTATAAATAAAATAGCTAGAATTCTCCTGTGCTTGTGTGCTGGAGGGCCTTGGGATGGGGCATACCAACATCATTGTTCCCAAACAATGGTGTATATAACGAGTCCCTTTTACTAAGAATCTCATGGATAAGGTTATTCACCAAATAATCCGGATAACCTCTCTCTGTAAACATCACCCTAAGGTTGTTAGCTTCAGCAATGAAATCAGGCAATCTGCTACACATACGAGATGCCCTAATAAGCAGACCTTTAACTATTCCTTTCTTTTGTTGGAATGGGTGTTGGCTGTTGAAATGTAGCAGAGAATTGGAAAATGAAGGTTTTCTATAAACCTTGGAGTATAATGAGCAGGTGCACATTTTCCAGTCCCCTTGGGCACAGTACATCACTTTTTATTGCCGTTACCTGGATGATATTTGTATCATCTGGGACGGCACTAGAGATCAAGTAATAGGTTTTCTGGAATATATCATTTCTTCCACTGATTTCCTTACATTTACTCATGAAATCAGTGAGAATGAGCTTCATTATTTAGATGTAGCAATCCTTAGAGATGCACAATCAATGGAATTATACTCCAAGGTTTCTCTGCTATTTTCTAGCTAGACATATCACTACTTGTATGACAACTCAACAAAGGAATGGCACCTTTAAATGCGGCACGTGCAAACAGTGCCCTTTTATTATCAATAGTAACCATCTATATCTTAAAGCACGTAAAACAAACTTGAAACCACACGGTCACTACACTTGTAACACGAAAGGTGTGGTATACATTGGGTATTGCTTGACCTGTGGCGCTTTTTATATAGGAAAAACTGAAAGGGAATTTAGGAAGTGCATATATGAGCATATCTATGATATAGGTAAAAAGAAAGATAGTAACGCATTCTATAAACATTCCCTTGGTTGCCCTAATTTCAAACTTGCTTTTATGGTGCTTGAACAAGTTCATCCAAGTAGTAGGGTGGAGACTGGGAATCCACCCTGGAATTTAAGGAATTAATCTGGCAGCTTAGGCTTGATGCTAGCAGTATACCTGGCATGAATGAGACGCTAAGCATAGGGCCAGTTCTCAAACTTAGAAGAGCCAGATTATAGCTTATAACACACACAATTTTTAATATAGGTTGACATTTTATACAACAAATTTAGTAGCTGACAGTTTGGTTGTTTGGTGTACAGACAACATTTTGTTGTCTATTACAGTTTTATGCTATACTGAGGCTTAAATGTTGTTTTTAAAAGTTTTAAATGTAATGTTTTAAGAAAATGTGTTATTGTACAGTATATGTTTAATATATTTGTATATGAAATCAATTTTGGTTTACACAAACATTTACATCCCAATAGACTTTTAGTAACAAGCTAAAAGGAAATGGTATATGTCTTTAAATTATTCTCTACTAGCTTGTTTTGTTTAATTAACAATCAATTTAAGCATGTGATTCAGGTATATAGGTAGTGCTTTCACAGTTTGTTTTTACTCTGACTTGATAAAGCCTGGAATTGTCCAGGCGAAAGCGCTTGTCTCCACTGTGTTTTTTCTCTGTGCTAAAGGATTCGTTTGGGAATTAAACCTGCTTTTACCACCTTTTTGCAGCAGTTGAATTATTGTCTCCACGGGTGTGTTTGGATATTGTTCTTAGTTGCTTCTCATTTTTCACGAGTTTTGTTCATATTAAATAACATCCAAGAGGGATTAAGATTGTGGCTTGACTAGTAAAAAAATTGTAAATGAATAACACATGCAACTAAAAAGAGGAAATGCAACACATCTACAAAAGTTGTATCAGTGAGTGTCATTGTGTAAAGTAAAATTGCTGGAAAACACTTTCATTGCTAATAGACTTTTCAGTTTCAGTTTTCCCCGCACTGCATTACAACCATGGAGATCTCTAAATGTGGGTTTTGCAGTGGGGTGTCTCCACATATGGGGGTTACAGCTTCCAAAAAAAAATAAAATTACTTTCAGATTTAGTGATTTCACTTCAGTCAAACAGTACTCACAGAACTTACATTTGGTGAGTCGGCATGAATCTAAAAAGAGTGAGCACAAGTAACTAAGGAAGCTAAGGTTTGATAAGGAAGAATGCAGGAAAGTATGTATGTAGATATTTAAAAAAATTCACTTGGTATCTAGGCATCTGGCAGCATCAAATGTAGGGGACAGACTAGTACCTAAAATCAGAGAGGACCAGACTGCTAGATTAGTAGTAGTGATACTTGTAATCTTTAGAGATGTTTCAAAGACTTGAGTGGTTATATGGTATGAGAGAGAATTTGTACTTCCTCTGAGTTGGAACTAGACTCTAAACTGTTGAATTTGTTGCAGGTCAGGATGGGCTGTAGCTGTAGCTCATTCATCTAGCATATTGTGTCATTCACTAATCTGGCACCCTTAATCTCTAAGATGCACAGAAAAAAAGAAAGGGTCTGCTCCCTCAATCTGCTGCTCCAAAACAGCCAGGATTGTTTCTGTTCTTCCTTATTTATGTCCCTCCCCATCTTCAGTTCTAAGTTGCAGTCCAAAAAAGATCCTTCTGCTAATAATATTAAAACAAATATTGCTTTGTTATGCTGTAGCAAGTAGTTTTCTAAAACCTACCACACACAAAGAGCTTAAGTACATCTTGTACCAGCATTCAGAAGTGCTGGTAGAGAAATGAATGCAGGAATGAATGTTGTTTGGGCAGCATCACATTTTAATGAAACTTATACCTGGAATAAATAAATAAAAAACATGCATTAACTTCAACAGATTAATCTTTCAAGGCATACCACTCAACCTGAAAATGTTGAAAATAGGTACAAAGGCTCTTGAAAAGTAGGTGCATCCTGCCAAAATTCTGGATATCTAATTTGCATACATTTGAATACCAAATACCATATAAATCTTCCCATGTCTGGTAGAAATGTGGGATTCTACTCAGAAACACATTTAAAAAAACAAAGCGTCAAAAATTATGGGACAATATAAGCACATTATGAAAGAGACTTTATAAGCAGTGTAAAGTTCAGTGAACTCTAATGCAAATTCTACCACACAAGGTCATTTATTTTTGCTTTTGAAAAAGGATAATATAAGAAGTTTAATTATTGGTAGCACTAGTTTATTAGTCAAGTCGTCTGGTTTTCTGTTTGTTAAGACAGTTTCAAAAATCACATGTGTTGACAAGGGATTCAGAAAGTCACGCAAAGGGGTACATCAAGCTTAAAAATAGGGGCATGCCTCCAAAAACAGTTTTATTATATGCCAAAGTAAATCAGGCCTGAAAATAGGAAGGCTCCTCCAAAATGGAGATAGTTTAGAGGTGTGTTTCAAAGACCTATTTAACTGGCATCAAAATACAAGCCTGTGTTTTTGCTGCATTCTAAACTCAGGTGCCAGTAACATTTCCTGTGCAGTTAAGACAAAATTTCAAAATGCATTAATTAAACACTCTAAAAAATGTGTAAGCTTTATCATTTAGGTGCTTGAATTAATAGAAATATGTCTTAAAGGTGGGGACATAAAAAATATGTTGAACTGTAAGGAGGATTACCAGCAGTTACCTATTTGCTTTATTTTCAATTTCACACCTAAACTCTGTTATTTCTTTTCAATTTTAAACTTTAAGCTTTATTGCATCAGTTCACTTCAGAATCTAGCAAAATCCCAAGTTTTAAATCACTTTAAGACGTTGACCAAACCAAACTATAAATATGTTGAACCAGGCTGAAAAACCAAACCAGAAGAAGTTCACGACAATAAATGTGGATGAAAGCGCTAAAAAGAACTATTTGGAAGTGTCTCTTTTGCAGCTGGTTTGGTTTTTCAGCCTGGTTCAACAAGTTTTAAATCACGTTACATTTCAAATATCAATTAATTATTCTAGGTGTTAGGACCCACAGACAGCTTTCTGAGGCTTTCTAACCATGGCCACAGCTCCTATAATGAATTACCCATGAAGAATGATCCAGGCATTTCCCACATTAGTTGGATCCAGGCTGCTTAGAGTCAAATAGATATGTTTTGTTTTGTTTTGGTTTTTTTTTTGGTTTTGTTTTGTTTGTTTGTTTGTTTTGCTTTGTTTTTGGTGAGGTAAACGTTTGTCAACTTTTTTTTCAGTCATTTAAATACAGAACTGCAGTTAATTCTGTATGAGCTCAGTTGTTATTTAAAATTTTCTTCAGACCGAAAATGGCCCTATTCATACCTCCCAAGCTGCAGCAAACATTTTTTAAAAATAAGCAAACAAAAAAATGCAAGGAAATGTATCTCCCATTAAGTATGGGAAAAAAGAATATTTGTAAGTAAGCACTTCTGTCCATTAGCAAATGACAGAGACTTCAAACTTAAAATGTTTTTGCAGTTTCTTTCAGTTAGAGTTGGATGATCAAACAAACAAGCTATACAGTCTGAAAAATGAAATAGTAATATTAAGATAATAAAAATGTTATTCAAGGTTACACCAACAGGACTATGCTGACTTGGTCATAAAAACACCTTAAACATTTCAGTGTATATGAGGTACCTTATTTAAAATGCTTTTAAAATTCAGTTAATGATACCTAGAGGATTTGTGGTCTTGAAAAATACCCGCCACCACTATTCTTTATAATCCAACCTATTGTCTCATTCATACCTCTCAACCTCTTAATGCAAGAAATCTGGACAAAGCCAGAAATAATGGGGGACAAAGTCCCTGAAAAATGGGGCCAGATTTTAAATATTGCCCTTATAAACAGAAATTTGTTGGAATAGCAAGATTTGTGTTAGTATGCATTTTCTGAAAGATAAGTAGTTTAAAACTCAAATGTATGTCATTATTTAGGGGCTTCAGTCCCCAATGGTTTGCCAGAAAACCACAAATTTTATGAGGAACACACCAAAAATATGAGGTAAAAATCTGCACATTCTGTGAAAATCTGGATAGTTGAGAGGTATGGTCTCATTCACCTTCTCTGATATCATCATTTTTTGTTCGCTTTACATTTGTTAATTGGGCCAGAAAGTTGCTTGCAATGGACCATTTTCCGACTCAGATCAGAGAGAAACTAGCAAACAGTCATAAAAGCCGAGTATACAGAAGATAAAATGTAAAACTCTTGAACCTGTCATATTTGGTAGTGTGCCTAAACAATGCATTAGTGTAGTGCTCTGACTTAAATACATATATATGCTCACAAATGCAGGTCCAATGCCTTCTATCAGTTATAACCCAGTTGTTATATATTCCTGAAATGAATGTAAGAAAACCCACCTTGAGAGCAGAGCACATCGTGGTTCACCAGAAATGAAAACAGAAGTGTAAAAGGTTCAGTTAACAGTGAAAGAGGTACTGCTGACCCTCAGAACTACAACTGTAACAATTGTTTAGAGGTGAACCTTTAGCTATTTCTCCATATACCCATTATAAAATTATGACAGAATAAATTGTAATTTGCTGTGTATTCCAATTATTCTAAGAAATGGTTTGATTACACAATATTTGAACAATGTGTTGGCTGTTTATATGTAAACTACTGTATATATTACTGTATTTCAATGCCCAGTGCATCAATAGTAGTTTCTTACTTCCTAGAAGGGCAAGTTGTCAACTAAGTTCTGCTTGTGGAACACCTCATATTGAAAATTAACATGCAATTGTGTAGTAGTGAAACCACAATGTAAACAGGAAGTTACTCCACTAAAGAGTTATGTTGGTCTGCTTACCCATGACGCTTTGAATTTGTATGTAAATCATTGCTCAATACCTACCATTAAAGAATGCAAAAAGGAGAAAAGTGCCCAATAAAAAATGTTAACCACAAAGATAGGCACCTAGGAAGGACAACTGAAACTCACAGGATAACGCTGTTTTAATGATCCAAAATGAAGTACAGTCACATAACAAACATAACCAAATCCACATTTGTTTTGGGTTTAGGGTAACAGCGGTTTTCCTCATATTCCAATCTGTCCCTATCCAATTTTTCCTTTTCCTATTAAAAACAGTGTTAGGCCTTTTATCAACCTATCCCCTTAGTTTTAAGTATTTATTTTTGTGTTCTCTACAGTAAACATTAAATAATGTACAATAATTTGATAAGTTCAATATGCTCTAATAAAACATTCATTTCTTTCTCATTTTGTCTAATGATGGCTCTCATAAGTTCCATCCTACATTTGTCAAAAATCGTTACCAATTCTTTATGGAGATGAGCCATCCTGTACATTATTAGGGTATTTCCATACCCATAAATATTTTGGCACAATTGCTAAACTAATGCATTCCTTTAAATATGCATTATCTATATCCAGTGTTTTATATTTAAATAAAACTTTATACAACTTTTTGACGTTACTAGAATGAATCACTGTAATTATCATCGTTGCTAGACTGACTGTTGTTAAAACAAAACATTTTAGTCGGCCAGCTACCCAAATCACTGTCCATACCATTATTAGAAATACAGTCACATTGTCTCCATTCATTCTACATTTGTCATCCAGCCATGTTCAAGACTTGCTCACTGTTAGGAGCCTCATTACATCCATTCAACAAAATTTGCGGAAATCCATCCACATCTCCATTAGAATTAAGGGTAAAGTCTCTTTGAGAACCAAAACCATTATTCTTGTTGGTGGAACACTTATTTTGATTTCCATTCGTTTTTTTGCAGCCATGCCTCCTGGTTGCCTGATAAAGAGACTTTTGAGGCTGAAGAAACAACAGAATGGCAAACTAGAGTCAATAATTCCACCAGTTGTGTAAGCTGGCGAACCAGCTTTCTTAAATCTGCGATATCTCCAATTCTAACCACAAAAGCTTTATCCTGTGAGTGTCGGACGTCCTTCCTAAGTGCCTGTCTTTATGGTCAGTACCTACCATGACATCATTTTGTGTGTGTAGTTATAGAGAAAAACAGTAAACAGTGAAACAAAAAAATCAAATCAAGCAGCACACTAAAATATTCATTTTTTTACAAAATTGCATGCAACTTTATCATGAGGTCTATAATTGGAAACAAAATTAATTGTAAAACATTAGTGCTTCTGAGAGTGATCAGAAGCATTGTGGATTCAATCTTTCATGATGTTATGGTAGGGATTTTCAGTTCTGAGAAACTAATTTAGAGAACCATCCTTAACAAAATAAAATGTGCAACAATAACAACACAGTTTTTTCATCAAAATTACACTTTGACATTTTATAGGATAAGGAGGTTATATCTAACCCTAAATGTTTACTTAACACTTGTTTCAGAACAAGACCAATACCCTTTAATGAAGGCTTTTACCAAGGATCCATGATAGTCTGTATCAAGGCCCTGTTTTAACAATCTGCTTAATTTTTGTCTCAGTATGACATTTAAATCTTTAATAACTTAAAATGGATGGATGCTGCAATATTATAATACATTTCTCAACAGATTATATGTACCAATATGCAAGTCCTAATTTAGTAGCAGATATTCAAGAACACAGTTGTAATGTAATATACTACATGATGACGTTTTACAGTCTAGCACTGAACTTGCATTTTTAAGAATGTTTCTGAAAATTATATTTGAGAAAATAGTTTGCAGTGCTATCATGGTGTAAATAGAATGGAACCTCAGTCCTTTATTTTGCTATATTGGATGCACTGCATCACAAGCTTCCATCAAATTTCTTAAACAAAATCTCAAAGCATGGCATATGCAAAGAGATTTATAAAAATATGTCCAATGTTAGAAGATAATCATTAAACAGAGTGCATGTAAATAAATTGAGCACTAGGGTTAAAGGAAAAACATTCTGCTCATTTTATTATAATATTTACATACTTTTTCCTGACACAATGTTTTTCAAAAGAAAAAAAAAGTACCAACAAAATCACTTGTTTTTGTATTAGCCAGTGAAGGTCTAAGAGAGACAACGTAATTTTTTGGGAACTAAAGCAGACAATCCTTTAATAAAAAATGCATTAAAAAAATAACAGAGTTGAGAAAATGATTTGTAGCAGTTTGTATTACTTTAAGCTTTACTTCACTTCCTGGGGCATAAACCCATTGTTGTAGTTTTTAGTGAACATGCCTCATTTTCCAAGCTTTATTTCTGCAAAGCAAACATGAGTTATAACCATAATCTTGCAGATAGTGATAATGAAATTCAAGCTTTCAGTACACGGCACTAACCATCCTGTTGACTAGCTACAATTTTCTTCTTCAGCTTCATGGTGCAGAGTAATGATAAAATGCAAGGGATGGAATGTATATATTACCGAAGAAGAAGGTGAGAAAGAGGGGCAAAAGTCTGGTAACTGTCCAAGATCTCTGAAACTGAGATGCTGTGATGAACTGTGAAGTGGGCAGGTAATTTATTTGAACAGCTTTATAGCCGTGAAAATTTAGGGGCATCATAATCATCAGCCCCCTTTTCCCATTTTTTTTCTACATGGGGTCAGGGTATTGTGTTGTCACCAACTCTCTCGATTCAGTGCCACACTCATGCCTTCTTCAACACTCATGCCTGACTTTCTTAGGTCTTCTTTCACACAATCCATCCACCTCTTTTCTGGCTTCCTCTTACCTTCTTCCTGTCTGTCCCAAATCTTCCTCACCAGATTGTCTTCTGTTTTTCTGTACATGTCCAAACCACCGTAATCAGTTCTCTTTGATCTTTTCTACAGTTGGAGCTACTTTGGCTTCTGCTCTTATGTCCTCATTTCTTCATCTGTCCCACAGTATGAATTCTACCACCCTTCTCAGGCACTTCATTTCCATCACCTCTAGTTTCTTTAACTGTTCTGCCTTTACTGCCCAAATTTTTGTACCATACAGTAGTACTGGTCACACCACTGTCTTGTACACCTTACTTTTCAGCTTCTTTGGCATTCTTCTTTCATAGACTACACCTGACACTCTATGCCAGTTGGATGCATCCCCTCTGATTCTAGCTTTGACCTCTTCATTCAGACTTCCCTTCTCCTCAACCACCCCTCCCAGATACTTGAAGCTGTTTACTGTTCCACTGTCTTCCCTTCTATCTCTATTCTCTGATTTACCCAATTTGCTGCCATTACCACCATCTTATCCATCCTTAGTTTCATCCCATGTGCCTTCAGTTTTGCATTCCATTCTCCTATCCTTTGCTGAAGTTCTAGCTCAGAGTCTGCCTGTACTGCCACATCGTCTGCATACAGCAGCTTTGTTGATCTGTCACCTCTGACCTGTTTACTTATGTTGTCCATCACCAGTTTGAACAACAGTGGGCTCAGAGCTGAACCTGGTATATACCCACTCCCACTGAGAACCCCTCTGTGAGGCCGAACACTGTTTGTACTTGAGTTACTGGGTCCTTATACATATCCTGCACTAATTCTATCAATGTTTCTGGGACTTCAAACCACCGCAGTACTGCCCAGATCAGCTTTCTTGGGACCTTGTCATATGCTTTCTCCAAGTCTAGGAATGCTCATTTGGACTCTCTTCATCTAGCTTCTTCTCAACTATCTGTCTCACTGCAAACATCGGGTCAGTTGTGCTGCATCCTGATCTGAATCCGAACTGCCAATCTCCCATCTTACATTCTACTACTCTGCATATCCGTTTATCAATCACCCTCTCCAGAACGTTCATGCAGTGTGATAGGGGTCTGATGCCTTTGTACTGCTCACAGTTGTGGATGTCCCCTTTGTTCTTGTACACTGGCATGAGTATACTTATTCTCCAGTCATCTGGGATATGCCTTTCTCTCCACACTGCTATGAGTACCCTCAGGAGCCATTTCTCCCCTATCTCACGCAGCATCTTTATCATATCTGCTGTCACCTCATCTGATCCTGCTGCTTTCCCTGACTTCATTTTCCTTAATGCTAATCTTATTTCTTCTAGGGTGGGCTCCTCTTCTTCTCTCATCATAGGCTGTTTCTGGGGTAGAACAGTTTCTGTGGAGTTTTCTTCTTTCAGAAGCTGATGGAAATACTCCTTTGATCTGCCTTTGATGTCCAGTTCACTGGAGAGCAGATTGTTGCTGGCATCCCTTATGACTATCTTCTTTATCTTTCTATCTTTGTCTTGCAACCTGATGTAGTTTCTTTGTGCCCCATACTGAGTCAATTTCCAGAAGCTGGTAGAATGCCTCCAGTGCCCTATTCTTTGTTATTGCAACTTCTTTCTTAGCTTCTTTGTTAGCCAACCTTCCTAGCCTGGTCAGTCTTTTCTATCTCCCACTTCTGCATTCTGTCTTTCTTTTGATGACTTCCTGGACTTCTGCATTCCACCACCAGCTTTCCTTATGTACCTTATTTCCATACCTGGCTCGGCCACATATCTTTTCTGTAGGCCTAACACATGCTGTATTAGGCGCTGCCATTCTTGTTCAACTCCACCTATTTCCTCCTCTTCTTGGGGTGCTAGAGCCTTGGGTAATTCCTTGAACTGTTGTACTTTCTCTTCAGTTAACTTCCAGGTCTTCAGCCTTGTGTCTGTTGACCTTAGAGCTTTCTCTGACCACTGTTTGCCGATGATTGTGGCAACTAGTGGTTTATGCTGTGAGCCAACTATTTCACTGGGGATGACTTTGCAATCATGGATTCTACCCCAGTGCCTTTTCCTTACTAGAAGGAAGTCTACCTGAGTTGTATGTTGGCTACTCTTGTATGTGACCTTGTGACTGTCTCTCTTTCTGAACCATGTGTTGGCTACTATCAAGCCATTTGCCAGACAGAAATCTAGAATGGCTTCTCCTACTTTATTCCTGTTGCCCCACCTATGTGGACCATGGCAGTCCTCATATCCTGTTCTGTCTGTCCCGATATGTGCATTCAGGTCACCCATTATCAACACTAATTCACATTGTCTAGTAGGTCCTGCAACTGCTGTCTGAATGTACTGTTTTCCTCATTATCATAAACCTGCTGTGGGGCACAGGCTGAGATTATGAATGCTGCCCCATCATTACACTGAAGTCTGATTGCCATGAGTCTGTCATTAATTCTGATGATATCCCTCACTGACTTATGAAGCTTCTCTCTCACCACAATTCCTACACCATTTCTAGCCTGTCCCCTCCTAATAGTAGAGTCTGGATCCCAAGCCAAATGGCTTTGCTGCACTGCCCTTCCCTCTCATCACTTGGATACATAGGATGTCCAGCCTCCTCACATTTGGCAGGTTGGTTTTTATGCCCAGGTTTTGCTCAACAGAGCTATCCAACTAGACACCGGCCAGCCAGTAGCTTATTGACCCAGGGCTGCAGGGCTTTATGGCAGGTACACACTGGCCAATAGGGCCACATATAACCTTCCCATCGTTAACAAGGGTCCCTGGCATAGGTCAGAGTAGGCCGGGTCCTCACCACACTTATCATTCGTAACTACCCATGCCCATTTTGGCGACATTAGTCAACATCATCGAATCACCTGGGCAACATACTTGTAGAAAATAAAGTTAATTTAGAAGAGGTTGACTGTGTAGTATACATAACATTAGCTGCAGGCAATGTGCTTATATCTACAAATGCTACTGTATTTTCCTGTTTAGAGTCCAGTCCTTACCAGTGATGGAGTGCAACAGGTTATCAGCCTTGACCAAGAACTGCTGACAAAAAATCCAGGGTTGTCCAACTTGCTGCTTATCGGGAAGGAGAACAGTTTGGGCAAAACTTTTCCTGATCATCAGAAATTAAGGTATGAATATTTGTAAAGGAAACATCCAACTACCATTTGTGCACAAAAGAAAATAAGGGCTTTATCAATCTTTGAAGCTAATTAACCATGCTTTCTTACTGTAAATTAAAGTGTAGTTAAATGCAATGTATTTTGGAAAAGTCTGTGAGCAGTGCAAAGGTGTGGCAGGGATTTAAGTTGGAAAGTATTACATTATATTGGCTGTGTACATGCCTTCAGTGCTTTGAGAGAAGACTGGTTACTTTATATTGAGCTGTTTCTTAAAAAAGCTTGCAAGTTTTTTTTTTTATTCATAAGTTGATCCATATATGTGTTGCTGTCACTCGGTCAACTAGGCATTTAGTTGACAGAGTGCAGTATATGGAAATTTAGTTGAATGAATGTTTGGTCAAGTTTGTTTGTGTCAAAAAAGGAACTTTGGTTGAGGGAGGTTAATGTTGTGTTTTTGATTCTAATGATGATAATTTTGGCTATACCAATAATTTTGGCATTAGAGAGTATGAATGTTTGCTCATTAGGGACAGAGTAAAGACTAGGTTAGGGATATATTTAGTGTTGTGTATGTATGATGTGTTTACACAAGTGTTTACAGGTAAAGGGTATGTTTGTGGTAGATTTAGTCGTGTGTGTGTGTGTGTGTGTGTGTGTGTGTGTGTGTGTGTGTGTGTGTGTGTACATGTTGTTTGTGGTGCATATCAAATGTTGTGTGTAGTAGTAGTGTTACAGAAGGGGTTTTGTAAAGCAAGGTATAGGATTGGCGTAATGGCAGGGACAAGGTTATCATCATATTAAGGGATGGGCAGGGGGAGAGGGGGGCTTCCAGTTTGTCTTTTGTCCCTCTGTTAGTTGTCAGTGATTCTCAGGCAGCACTTTTGTCTTTGATAGTGGAAAGCTCAGAAGCTTTAGACATAGGTATCTGTTTTGTTGCTGTCTATCTGGACTTGCCCAGGGCATTCTACTAATTTCACCATACTGTCATTTTTGACAGTTTGAATTACTGCAGAGTTAGCATATACTTGGTTAGAATAAATAGATCACAATCTGGTTAACTAGGAGAAAGTTAAAAATTGTGTTGCTCAATCATTTCTCTGTTTGGGCAATATTTAATATTAAATACTGCAGGGTTCAGTTTTATGCCCAGTGTTAGTCATCTTTTTTCCCTACTTGCCTTATAAATGACTTTTTGTGTATCAAAATGTGCTGATGATAGCAAATTTGATACATTGTACACCGAGGAAAAAGATACTGCCAACTTTAACAGCTGACAAAAAGCTATTAGTAAATGGAAAAATAAGTTAGGTTTAGTAATTTACAATGTTATACCATGCTCATGTGCACTAAAGCAATGTTAAAATGGATATATTTAAATCAACAACATCTAGACGCTATTCAAGAAATAAAAGACCTGGGCTTTACCATTTAACACAACCCGAGCTTTATATCAAACACTCAAAAGCAAGGTAATGTGTAAGGGAAACAGTCATGAAAACAAACATAAAATACATGAAACAGAAACCTAAAATAAGTACATACAGGCGGCGAAGGTGGATGAGTTTAAATACTTGGGATCAATAGTTCAGAGTAATGGTGAGTGTGGAAGAGAGTACAGGCAGGATGGAGTGGGTGGAGAAGAGTGTCAGAAGTGATTTGTGACAGATGAGTACCAGTAAGAGTGAAAGGGAAGGTCTACAAGAGGGTAGTGAGACCAGCAATGTTATATGGGTTGGAGAGAGTGGCATTGACAAAAAGGCAGGAGTTAGAGCTGGATGTGGCAGAGTTAAGATTTGCACTGGACGAGGGTGGACAGGATTAGGAATAAGTATATTAGAGGGTCAGCCCAGGTTGGAAGGTTTGGAGACAAAGCCAGAGAGGCAAAAGTATGTTGGTTTGGACATATGCTGAGGAGGGATGCTGAGTATATTGGGAAAAGGATGCTTAGGATGAAGCTACATGGTAACTGGAAAAGAGGAAGGCCTAAGATAAGGTTTATGGATGTGGTGAGAGAGGACATGCAGGTGGTTGGTGTGACAGAGCAAGATGCAGAGGACAGGAAGAAATGGAAACAGATGATTCACTGTGGCGACCCCTAACGGGAACAGCTGAAAGATGATGATGATCTGTAGAACTCACTGATGATTACTTGTACATTTTTGATTGTATTTACCTAATGAACAAAAAAGAAGATAAAGAAGGTGAACCAAGAATATAAAGGTAAAATCAATTTTGAAAGAATGCTATTAATGTTGTAAGAATGAGGGTTAGAAAGTGTATTTAAAGTGAGCATTGCTCATTCAAGTAAAACTAGAGTTTGTGAGTACAGGAATAGTTTTTATTGAATAGAACTATTTGCAAAATATATTTGTAATATATGCAATTTATTTACACAGGATATTCCTGATGACTGCAACAGATTCACCTATCACCAGGATAGGTGATGAGGTCAGAATGTGAAGTAATGGGAGAGGGATGTTTGGGTTATCTTGGTGTGTTACAGGAGCATAACCCTGAGTCTGTTGTGGTGATTTTCAGTTGTGTTTTGAATGAGGAAAGCATGTCACTCAGCTTTAAGCTTAAGGGGATTGAGATTGAGTCTGAAGCCATGTTTGCAGGGGAGATAATTTCCGTGTGGAGAAATTTGGTATGGACAAATTTCTCAAAGATTTTTGAGAAGGTAGAAAGACAGCAATTAGATGATCGGTAGTTCTTTAGAGTTAACTCCTTTATGTACTGATAGGATCTTTTCCAGATGTCCAGAATATACTGTTCCTAGATTCACCTGTTGAAAGGAAACTGGTAGAATATGGCTTCTACAGAAATTTTAAGAAACTCTTCTAGATGGTTGTCTGCAGCCAGAGATGTAGTTTTTTATTTTAGGAATACTGCTTTGATTGTGTCAGAGTATGGTACAGATTGTTGATCATAAAGGTGGTGGTGTTAATGACATTGGTGGTGGTTTACATAAAGAGAGCACTGAAGATGGTGGTGATAGTATCAGGGGGAAGCCTAGGAGAGGGAGTCGGCATTTGATTTCATGTGGGTGAAGTAATATGCTCATGTTGATAAGAATAAAGTACATTTTCTTGTTTCCGGGTACTTTGTTATGGCATTTTAAGCTTTGGTGGTTCAACTGTGTTTTATTGTTTTACCTCATCAGTTCTTTGCTTGAATGTTTAAGCCACAAGACAAAATTTACTTTCACTTGCCTTCTTCTTACATGAGTTACTTTGTTTAGAATGCTAAGAAATGTTTGGTTAAATTGTAATGTTGCTTCATTAACTGGAAGACATTTAAGGGATTCCAGTTACATAATTCTAAGGCCACAACAAAAGTATTTTTCTTAAATTATGCTGCGTTCTAAAAGGGTGGTGTTTTGAGGTGGTGCTTGTTGGCATAGGTTTGGAAGTGATCAGTAATGGTGTCAAGCAGCGTCCCCGCTGATGTGATGTCATTGAGTTCAGATGTTATTATCCAGTCTAAAGCAGTTGTCTTAATTATCTTTGTAATGTCTGGCATGAGTGGTGATGAGCTGGGTGAAGTCATTCAGAATTATGGAGTACTGAAGTGTACCTGTGACTGTTGAGTTACACTCTGTGTTGAAGTCTTCTAGGATTATAGTTCCTTGGGGGATATTGCTGCTAATCAAGGAGAATACATCTTCGATAGTGGAACATATATGGTAATGAGACAAGTGCTTTTGTGGATATTTAGTTTAGGGAATGCAATAAACAGTTCAGCATTATTAAAATGGGGAATAGGCTGTGAGTTGGGGGGCAATGTAGTAAGCTGGAGAAAGGTGGAGCCACTCCCCTACCTTTTTTCCCTGTCATTTCTTAGTGTAATATACCTAGTGCAGAGTACTTCTTAATCAGTCATTAATGGTTTTAACCAAGTCTGAATAACTGAGGGGAGATAAGGTACATGATGTAAAATCCATGCATGAAGGTCTGTTATTAAAGTTTACATTCTTTTTATATCAATATTAATGAGCTTTTATTTTACTGTTTTAATATGCTGAGGTGTTCTTGCTGGGCAGTTAGGATTTGGTTTTCCCCTCCTACATCACTCACATGCCCCTGACAAAGGATAATAATCTCTCTGTCCCTCACTCTCTTTCCCTCTGTCTGATATTACTTCTCTCTGTCTGTAGCTTGTGGCTGATCTGTTTGCACCTTTAGTCATTGTACACACTCAGCTGCTTCACGATCCAAACATTTTATCTCCAGTGACGGTCTCTAATTCTAGCTGGGTTTTGTGGTCCTCTTATCTACAAATTGTCCTTTGTCTGCCTTGTGAACACCCATATCACCTGTTAGGCTGTCTCCAGCTGCAAGCAAAGCTGTCACTGTCTCCTTGGATATACTGCCATGCTTTAATAGTTTTGCTGTGCACAGTCAGCTGTGACACTGACAACTTATCATATTTATCAGACGAGCTCATGTCTGCCTGCTCCTACCCTAATCTGACTAAATAAATAACTGCAGTGCAAAACTAAACCTCTGTGTATCTTGCCTTCTGTTGAAGAGGGTACATACATATTTTTGGTAATAAAGATGCTTATTGGCTAAATAATTTAAGTTCCAATATTCTCACCATTTGCCACCAACGCAACAGACCAGGCTGGCACTGGAAATATTTAAATTTCAACACTGACATCAGAGGGAGTTTAATACTACTAAAAACATATCACCTGAGTATGTGAAGGACGGTAGCTATGGTGGCTGGATCCACTGCACTGCCCCAGATAGGTCTAGTGGCTAACAAAGGAATGGCCTTTGGAACTGCACCACTGGAACACAACAGGTTGAAGTAAAGTGCACAGAAATGTGAATCACTAACCAAGTCAACAAATTCAACCTGTCCCCAAGATGTAAAGGGAATATGCACTGCTGCCCTAGGTATGGACATGCCAAGACTAGCACTACACACTGACCAGTTACTAGTCTTTGACCTAGTAGCACAGGACACTGTCACCCTTCCCTCTGTGAAACACATCTTCCATTGCCCCTTATCCCTCCCTCTGTGAAACACAGCATTTTCCATTGCCTTTTATCTATGGTAACTGCTTTTTAAAAAAGAATTTACACACACATGCAAATGCACACATCTTGCAGGCAAGGTTTGGCAAAATTCTGCAGTTCAGATCCCAAACCAAGTATAAGTACCAAGGTGGGATTAACCAGCAGCTCACACTGGCAGCAGAAGATGAAATTCAAAAACACAACACCAGCAAAGTGATGTTATACAAGTCCTTTACAGATATAAACTTTAGGATCATGAGTGATAAAAAGAACTGTTTTTATATGTAACGTAGGCTTGCTCCACTTATTGAAAGCAAGTAACAAACAGCAATAGATAACACTGTCATTAATTCATACGATAATACGATTCCAATGACCAATAGCTCTTTGTGACCTAAACATGAACAAACTTATCAACATGTAATACATTTTCAGTATTCGTATCCATAATTATTGACAATTAAATAAATCACATTATTTCTATTACCACAGCATGATAAACAAAGTGTAGTACAGTAACATATGCAAAAAGCATCATTAAGACTAAGTTAACAATCCATTTTTTTCTTTTGCATTTAAAATATTGTGCAACTCAGTGGTCATCACATGTTGCTGCATGCAATACAATCATCTATGTCAGCAAAAGTGTAAACAGCTGTAGGAAGTGTGATTGTGTGCTTGCAAAGGGCACTGTTTTTTTTGTAGTGAATATGACTAAGATGTGCATGTACCACAAACTTGAGTGATCTAGAGGTCTGGCCTACATAAATGGTGACAATTTAATGTGTGCCTGATATTGAAAGATTTTTGTGCATAATCTAGTTGAAAATGACTATGAGAATTGAATATGTGTACAAATGTTACATTCCCCACAAGGAACATTGCCTAGTATCTTAGTATTTTATTCCAGATGTAATGTAAATTTCTTATGCTTACCTTTTAATTTTGATAGAACCTTCCCTTTTCTGTAGAGAAATTTAGAGTCTGTCTTGTAGTAAAGTGGGTCAGTTGTTTATTATGGCCTATTTAACTTGAGTTATATTGGTATCATAAGTGGTAGCGACTCTATCAGAATCTGTCAGAGTGGCGATTCTTTCCCAATAAATTGGTAAACTGTACCTTGGCATTTCATTAACATGTGTATTAGCTGTTTGCACTGCTTTGTATGACTGTTTGTAAGCTTCTGAGCGGTGCCAAAGTCTGCTCTTCAATTTTTCCCTTAGATCTGCTAGTTCTCTCCTCTCCTGCACTTTTACTAGCTTATTAGTTTAGCAGTTTACCAGACTTCTTGCAGCAATTATTGTAGCTACAAAGAAATAGCTCCAGTACTTATTATTAATGCCCACCCCTACAGGCATGTCTAAAGGTCAGTTCCCTGTGCTTTCGCCTATTAACTTAGTGAACTTAGGCATCCTGAGGCAATGTAGCAACTACCTCATGTGCACTGACAACCCTCTCCTCTTACCTCCCAACACTCAGACTTGTGAGAGATGCACTTATATATATCCACATTGGAAGCCACGCACTCTCCAGCCAAGACCACAATAGCTAGTCAAGAGGAGAAGGTCAACACTTGCACCACACCACATGGAACACATAGCCCTTCAGAACACATACCAGCACTGCCTTCACATAAAAACACAAACCACACACCCACCTTTGAAGAGGCTCTAAATAAAAATATACCCAAACAGCAGAGACCTCCAAGGCAGAAATGCACTCGACCACCACAACACTAATCACGAGACACATAACTCTCCTAAACAGTGTGACACTCAACCAAAGCCCCGAAGGCAAAACAGCATGTCCAACACACTAGTCATAGGCGTCTCGATAGTGAGGTACACTGATGTCCCACTCACTAGGTTAAATAAGGAGAAAGTAACAGTCAGCTGCCTGTCAGGCACCAGGATCCACCACATAATGCATGCACTCAGGTCCCTCAACAACAGGTACAAATATGACTCTGTCATTGTACATGTGGGTGTGAGTGACCTGAGATGTACCTCACTAGACTACATGAAGAGAGACATGAAGGAGCTCTCGGATTATGTAGCCCAGGCGGGTATGACCCTAGCCCTGAGCAGCATCCTACCATCACCCATAATGATACCACAGTACAAGCAGAAATGACTGATTTCAACAATTGGCTAAGTTTCTGGTGTCATTCTAAGGGGATCCAATATCTGTCTGCCTGGGATGATATGATTGACAGACCTCGATGCTTTGCCAAAGATGGCCTGCATCTGTCACCCCTGAGCTTCTGGATACTGGCCAAGGGTCTTGTCACCCATATAGTACCTTTTTTAGGCGGTGTTCCAAAGACTAAATTACCACCATAACAGCTACAAACAAATGCAATCTGAGAGTCATGCTGCTCAACGCTAGAAGTCTAAATCTCAAAATGCACTCACTTGTAGCACTCCTTAAAATGGAGAACATCCACATTTGTGCTGTAACAGAGACTTGGTTCAAGGCAGCAGAAAGCACCCCTACACTACCAGGCTACAACTCATTCCACACCTTTCGGCCCCAGAACTTGGACCAATGCTCCAAAGGCAGTGGTGTTTCCATATTCATAAAGGATGCGCACACATCCAGACTGGTAGCCCAACATAACGCATCTAAGATACTTCAGGTGCAGCTAACATTGGGTAAGACAGTGATTCAAGTCGTAGCCTGCTATAGGTCCCCAACCATGTACTAAGACTCACACTCCACATTCCTAAGCACCCTGGAGAATATTAGGGTCCAACCTAACACTGTCATACTGGGTGACCAACTACCCCTCCATTAACTGGGAAAACTACTCATATACCAGTACACGTCCCAGTGCTTTTCTGGAATTCATTAATTCCATTTCCCTGAACCAGCTCGTTCTTACCCCGACGAGAGGTAGCAACATCCTTGACCTGGTCATTACTAACATGGGCAACCATTGCCCTACACCAATAGTCAACTCCTCCCTGATTAGATCCGACCACAAATCCACATTCCTGCCCACCCACCCCCTCAAAGGTAACCTCCATGAAAAACTTCTCCAAAGCTAACTTTGGTCTCCTAAAATCAGAGGTGGCTAACTTCACAGCACCCATGCAAATGGAGAATAGTTGCATGACCGCCAAATCTTACACCAACGCACTGTATGAACACGTACTCAAAAAAAAAAAAAAAGGAAGTCAATCTGGTGATCCCCTGCCATAAAAAAACTCTAAAACAGAAGGAGGAAACTGATTCGGAATAAGGTGAAGTCCCAAGACTGGAAAAACTCCCTTATCAGGCTCAACAAAAGGTTGAGATCCCTCATCAAATCCTCTAAAGCAAGCTATAAAAACAGAATTCCAGCAGATAGTAAAGACAACTGGCCTTCTATAGTTATGTAAAAAATCTCCACGGCAATACCCAGATTTGATCTGAGCTACTGCACAATGGTACCTCCTATACATAAATAACAGATATTGCCAATATACTGGGGGACAGATTCAGTGCTAACTTTACCCCTACCAAAGGACCAATCACAATACCAGTAGATTGCCAGGCACCCAGTATTACTGCTGCACAGGTTAAAACAGCACAGTCCAAGGCCAAGAATACAACTTCTATGGGATCTGACAATATCCCTGGCTGTGTTCTACATGAACTACAGAGTAAACTGGCACCTCACCTGTGTGCCCTCTTCAATCACAGCCTCACCTCAGGCTTTGTCCCTACCGAATGGTGCACTGCTACAGTCATCCCTCTCCACAAAGAAGGAATGACTACAGACACTGGGAATTATCGCCCCATTAGCCTGATGAGTTTGATATGCAAAGCTATGGAAAGCATTATCATGGACCTAATAAACAAGGATATAGGGAATTTCCAAACTCTGGACCCTACACAGTTTGGTTTTGTGAAGGGTAGATCATGCCTGCTCAACTTGGTCGACTTCTTTGAGTCAGTCACCAGAGCTGTGGATGAAGGCAAGGTGGATCATACAGCCTACCTTGACTTGGCCAAGGCCTTTGATACCATTCCCTACTCAGGAATCATAGAAAAACTCAGTAAGCTAGGCATTAACCCCTATATCACTAGGTGTGTTGCAAACTGGCTCACAGATAGAACCCACAGTGAGAAAGTAGCTGACTCCAAGTCAGACTGCCAAACAGTCACGAGTGGAGTCCTACAAGGTTCAGTCCTTGGTCCTTTCCTGTTTGGTATCTACTTATCTGAAGTCCAGGCCAACATGAAGGTTACTCTGGCTGACAAAGTTTGCAGACAATTACAAGTTGTGAGCTATTATTAACTCCCCAAGTGATGTTGACATCCTACAGAAAGGCCTCAGTGAGACCAATGACTGATGTCAGAACCATGGCCTTAAGCTCAATGCCAAAACATGTGTCATCTTCCGCCATGGGAAAAACCCAGTTCCCTTGAATTACCACATTGGTGGTAGTCCACTGAACACAGAAGGCGTTATAAGAGATCTGGGAACACAGGTTGACAGCAACCTCTCTTTTGACCACCACATTGCCACTGTGGCCAGAAAGTCCTTTTATGTGCCACATCTCATTACTAAGGGTTTTGCATCCAGGAAGAAAGAGGTCATTGTCTCCCTCTACTCTTCCCTCATTAGGCCAATCATTGAGTACAATGCCCCATTTGGCATGTACCTCACTAGACACCTGCAACAACTGGAGAGGCTGCAAAAGTACCTCACAAAGAGGATCCTAGGCCTTAAACACTTGTCCTATATGGACAGACTCAAAAAAGCTCCAACTATTCTCTGTCTCGTATCAGCTACTTAGAGGCAATCTCTGCTTAACTTACAAAGCCATGTCTGACCCAGCTCTGTAGAAATGCTACATCTAAAGAAATCCCAATCCTTCCACACCACACACTCCAGAGACCTCAACCTCATTACCACAATCAACAGAACATGCTGGAGGGACATTTTCATAACCCAGAGACTGCCCATGCTATGGGAATACATGTCAAGTAGAGCACCTCACTGGCCCTCTTCAAGAGAAATCTTGATGAGTGGATGGGAACTAGAAAACTCACCTCGGGGATCACTCCAGTGGCTCTACTCGACAGAGGCAGTAGGAACTAAGGTCGGTTGGCACAATGCTAGGGTAATCCTATGGGCTAGGCTTGTAAATGCTCCAGAGCCATTAGCCTAGTACACACCTATGAACCTATGTATCAGTTCTTGAAAGCCAAGGTAACAGGAAACTGTTTAAATAGATGTAACATGAAGCTATATCAGTTTCGATGGCTATTTTAAAATTTATTTTATATATTTAAAGTTTTAAATAATATTTGATATGAGCTGATGTAATTATTTGATTGTTTGATTACTTTTGTGTGTTGATAGGCTGCTTTCTAATTAATGTATGTATAAAGCCTATTTTTATTGTATTTTTGCTATGGCCTGAAAAAATGATATGTAATATCACGAAAGCGCTTACTGTTCTACAATAAATTACTACCTTGGTTTTAATATTTTCTGGACAGTGGCTTCCTCAAGAATTGGTTGGTTTACTGGATGTTTTTTTGGACTTCTTTTGATTTTTTTACTAGTGAATCATTTGTCTTGGTCATTACCTTGTTTGTGCTTTATGAACCTATGTATCTAGGAGACAGATCCTTGGATAGTTTTAAGTAATCCTGCTCTCTTGAACATATCCATGTTAAGTTGTCTATCTCGCCTTCATTCTTGCTGGATGGGTTCGGAGCCGACCTCGGCTCCGACTCGGCCACTCTAAAAGCTCGAGAGTTGGTTCCACCGGCTCGAGGCTCCCCTTATATCCCACAATGCTAGGCGTGAGTTACCTCAGATCTCGTTTGCCGCTACAGCATCGAGGTGTTGGTTTTTCTACCGGCTTGTTGGTAAGTGTATTTTTGTAAAATTAGAATACTTAAAACCCTATATTTTTAAGTTTAAATATATTTCCCTTAGTGTAGTGGATTTCTACCCCTGTTTTCCGGAAAATCCCATTTTTTTCCCACAAGAACTTTTATAGTTCTCTCTCGGGCCTTCTGGCCTTTCTCCATCCCCTAGTGGTGTGTGTGTATTATTCTTAATTAAACTTTAGTTAATTGTTTTATTTTTGAATTTTAAAAGTAAGATTAGTGTAATCAGTGTGTCTGTTTGAGTGTGTGTGATTACACTTTCTTGTTTAGGATGTCTAAAGACACAAAGGTCTCAGGCTTCAAGAAGTGTGATGCGTGCTGTCAGAAAATGTCTCTGACAGACGGTCACACTTCTTGTGTCTACTGCCTGGGGCCTTTGCACCTGCAGGACTCCTGTGCTGTATGCCACGGCTTCAGCCCCAGGGTCCTACAGGAAAGAAAAAATAAGTTGATCCTAAGGGGTCTACTTAAGCCTGAGGATTCCCTTTCTGTCTCTGGGAAGCCCTCTAAGGCTTCTAGGTCCTCGGCTCCAGCTACTGAGCCGAGACCTAAAGCTACAAAATCTATGTCTGCATCGGCTCCGGCTGGAGCCGATGAGTCTACAGCTTCTGTGGTTCCCTCGGCTCTGGCTGGAGCCGAGGTAGTAGAAATTCCCTTGTCGGCTCCGACCAGACCTTCGGAGCCGACATCTAGGAAGAGATCCAGGTCACCATCCCTTGGCTCCGTTCATTTGGCTCCAGCATCTCCTCTGCTGTCTGAACGGAGCCATAAATCTCACTCCTCTAGGTCATCGAGGCTGTCAGATCATGACCTCCAGAGGGTGGTGAGTCGACTACTTAAGTCCGAGGCAATGGCCCAAATGCTTCAGAGCCCGACTCATCAGTCAATGCCTGCCCCTGTCCATCAATATATTCCTCCTCCGACTCCGTTGAGCTCGGGCGGGCGTTGAACCGAGACTGTGGTAGCGTCGGAGCCGATACAGGTGTCTTCGGCTCCGCTGCCGGCTCGATTTCTTCTTTTGAGGATTCTCGGTGCGGACTTCCTCGTCGGCTCGAGGGGTGAGTGGCATCGGACCCTTGTCCGACCCGCTCTTCCTCTCGGAGCTTCGGCTGGTGAGTTCGGCTCCGACATCGGCCTCGAGCCATCACTGTCGGTGCCGAGGGAGGTTCTCAGCTTCTCGGAGCGGGGCCTCTGGCTTTGCCTGACAGGGGTGCATTCGAGGTCATGCGGAGTGTGTTAGAGCCTGGCTCTACTCCACAGTCGGCTCCGTCCGCCTCCCTCACGGTGCCTCAGGTCAAGTCGACTCACTCCCTCATCCCGGACCGCAGAGAGCCAGCTCCTCAGGAACCCCTGTGGGATTTCATCCTCTTCTGAGGCCTCTCCTGATTTGGCAGAAGAGCCCCCTCAGAAGAGGAAGTGTAAGAGGAAACACATTGACTCACCTGAGTCCATCACATCTGACACAGATTTAGATGATTCGAGGGTTCCCCGTTCCCCTTCTGAAGATGTCTCCTTTGCAGACATTCTAGAGATCCTGAAGCAGAGGGGAAATTGGCCAGCCCTTAACCCTTTGGAGGATGAATCTGTGTATCTTGAGGCGTTTGGCTCTCGCCCTTCCACCTCCTGGGTGTCCCCTTTGACCCCCTCATGCAGGTGGTTGCTAAAAGGCATGGACGGCTCCTGATTCAGTGGACCCCACTCCCAGGAGACCCTCCAAATTCATAACGGCACCAGCAGACAAACAGTTCTTGACAAAAGGAGTTTCTGTGGATGCTATGGTGGTAGCTGCTGCCACTAAGAAGGAACTAGCTGATCCTTCAGTACCTGTCCATCCACCTAACAAGGAATCTAGGTCCATGGACAGGTACGGGAAGTGGATGTTCTCGTCAGCGACATTTACTATGCGTTCGCTGAACTACCTGTGCCATTTCACTCGTCTTCAAAGGGACTTGATCAAAGAAGCGAGTGACATGTTGAAGGACCCTACAGCTGCAGGTTTTCAAGATAAGATGAACACTCAGCTGGCTACCCTTAACTCCATAACCAACTCCTCCATGCGCCTCCTTTCTTATGCGGCTGATGGAGCGAGTAGGGCCGCAGGGACAGGTGTGGCCTTATGTAGGCATGCCTGGATGCGGCTATGCAATTTTGCGGACCCCTTCAAGACGTCTTTCACTAACTCCCCGTTTGATGGATCATCTCTCTTTGGTCCTCAAGTGAAAGAAACCTTGACTAGGTGCGAGACTGATGGCAAGACTCTTTCTGCCGTCAGAGTCCGTTTTCTACTCCTTCTAGACCTTACCCCAAAGGCCAGAAAAGTGGGAAAATGTGGTTCCGTAAACAATCTCAAGGGACTTCGCCTGACGCACAAAGTCGTTTCCCGGCCAGAGGCAGAGGCGGGAATAACAATGGTAGACGTCGCCCTCGAGGCAGGGGGGCTCCGCAGAACCAGGGCAACCGGGAAGCTTTCTCTGATAAGCCCTTTCAGCATCCCTGAGGTGTTGCCCGACTGCCCACCTTCGGAGGCAGTCGGGGGAAGATTGTCACTGTACCCAGAAGCCTGGCTATCCCTGACTCAAGACAAATGGGTACAGTCCGTCATTTCCGAAGGCTATTCTATCCCCTTTCTTCGCATTCCAAACCAATCAAAAATCCCTTCCAGATGTTCCACCCGCTCAAAGGGATCTAGCGGTTTTGGAAATTTCAAAACTGCTTGCAAAAAGAGCAATTCAGCCAGTTCCAGCAGACCAGCAAGGATCCGGAATCTACTCAAGGTTCTTTTTAGTTCCAAAGAAAACAGGGACTGGAGACCAATTTTGGATCTCAGTATCTTGAACAGATCAGTCAAGAAAACAAGATTTGGATGGTCACACTGCAATCCATCCTTCCCTATTGGGAAAAGGAAACTGGATGTGCTCTATAGACCTTCAGGATGCGTACTATCACATAAAATGAACAGACGCTCCAGAAGATTCCTCCGCTTCAGGCTGGGAACCAGTCATTTTCAGTTCAGGGCCCTGCCCTTTGGTCTCACCACTGCCCCCTGGGTGTTTACCAAATGCATGGCAGTGGTAGCTTCTCACCTGAGACGACAAGGATTCCAGGTGTTTCCATATTTGGACAACTGGCTCCTCACAGCTCCCACCAAGCATCTCCTTCTGATGGCCAGGGATTACACTTTTCACATTTGTCAAAAGTTAGGCATTTCAATAAATTGCGAAAAGTCTGTTTTGTCGCCTTGTCGTACTATTACTTTCATAGGCGCAAATCTAGACACAGTAGACATGTCTGCAAGACTAACACATCAAAGAATAACAGACATTCACAAACTGGTCTCACTCCTTTTCAACAACAACAGAATCAAAGCCAGGTTGGTACTGAAAGTGTTGGGAATTATGGCGGCGGCCATACCTCTGCTTCCATTAGCCAGATTCCACATGCGGATTCTTCAATGGATGCTCTTTACACAATGGTCATACCAGCAACTTCCAATGTCCCACACCATTATGATCACGCAGGCGTGCAGAAATCATCTCATGTGGTGGATGTCTTCCCCTCAGCTCTTGTTGGGAAGACCCTTTGTTCCACCCCCTCCGGTTGCTACTCTGACAACAGATGCCTCCCTGATCGGGTGGGGGGGGCATTATCAGGGCAGGACGGTCCAGGGCACATGGCAACCAAACGAATGCCACTTGCACATAAATGTTCTGGAGATGAGAGCAGTGCTTTTAGCGTTGCAAGCCCTTCAAGACTCTCTTCCCTTGGGAAAGATTGCAATCCAGACAGACAATATGTCTGTAGTGTGGTACATCAACAAACAAGGCGGAACCAGGTCATACCCCCTGTGTCGGAAGCACTCAGATTGTGGCAATGGGCGATTTCTTCTCAGCGGTTTCTGATAGCAACGCACATCCCGGAAGTCCAATCAAATTGCGGACAAGTTGAGCAGAGCTATCCTCATGCCTCACGAGTGGTCTCTGAAAGACTCTGTGGTGAGAGAAATTTTCCTCAAGTGGGGTCAGCCTTGCTGCGATCTTTTTGCTACTCCCCAAAACAGCAAGTGCAGAGAATATTTCACTCTATTCCCTTTACCAGGCCAACCCAGCAGAGGCGCTCTAGTCCAAGTTTGGCCCGGGACTTCTGTATGCATTTCCTCCTTCCCACTAATCTCTCAAGTGATACAGAAAGCTATCGCTCAGAAGGCCTCATTGATCCTCATTGCTCCTTACTGGCCTCGACAGGTGTGGTTCCCCTTTCTACATCAATTTCTATTGAGCGACCTTGGCATCTGGACCTAGTTCCAGATCTTTTGATCCATCAGTCGGGTCAGTTTCATTGCTCCCTCCCTCTCTGAACCTCACTGCTTGGTTCCTCCAGTTCCAACCTTAGCCAGGCTTCCTCAATTATCTCACTCCGTTCGAGATATTTTGATAGCTTCCCATAAATCTTCCACTCGGAAGATTTATTTGAGTAAGTGGAAACGCTTCACATATTGGGCTCAAGGAAGGGACATAGATCCTTTCACTGCTTCCATCCAAATAGTCCTTGATTTTCTAGCTGAACTCTTCCATGCAGGTTCATCTCCTCTACTCTTAAAGTTTAATTGGCAGCTATTTCTAACTTTCATGTGGGTTTTTTTGAATCTGCCTTAATGTCCCACAAGCTTTGCAAAGGCTTATTGAAAGGAGTTTTTCTTCTCAGACCTCCTATAAGAAATCCTCCTTCTCCTTGGGACCTAAATTTAGTTCTTACTTCTTTGATTCTTCCCCCTTTCGAACCTGCAGTCTCCTGTTCCTTAAAATTGCTATCATGGAAGACTCTCTTTCTGGTAGCTATTACTTCAGCTAGGAGAGTTTCAGAGCTTCAAGCACTCAGCTGTCGACCTCCTTATCTATTGTTTCATAAGGACAGAGTATCCTTACGAACGAACCCGTCCTTTTTGCCTAAGGTAGTCTTGACGTCAAATCTAAATCAAAGCATTGACCTCCCTGTCTTTTTTCCAGAATATTCCAATAGGTCTGAACAAAAATTACACTGCCTGGATGTTCATCGTCAATTGAGGTACTATTTGGATAGAACAAAACAATTCAGAAAATCTGACCAGCTGTTTGTCTCCTATGCGGAAGGCAGAAAGGGACTTTCAGTTTCAAAGGTATCATTATCCAGATGGCTAACATCTTTGATTTCCCTTGTATATGAAATTAGACACCAAAAGCTGCCTAATAAACCTAAGGCCCATTCCACCAGAGCTTTGGCTACTTCTTTAGCCTTCCAAGACAGACTGCCTATTGACACCATTTGTGCAGCGGCTACTTGGGCTACTCCTCACACTTTCATTTCTCATTATAAGTTGGATTTAGCTTCTAGGCATAGAGCTAACTTTGGTTCCACTGTTCTCAGGAGTCTGTTCCGTTAGGCCACCGGGACAAGGTGCTAGGGACGGTCCCATCCAGCAAGAATGAAGGCGAGATAGACAACTTAACATAAAGAAGTTATGTTCTTACCATAACGTTCCATGTTAGTTGTCTTCTTCTCGCTTCTTCTTGCATCCCACCCTCCTGCCCCTGGCCTGGACAGACCTAGAGGAGTTGTGATTGTGACCTCTCTTTCTACCACCTCTGTGCTTTAGGTATATGCTCTGCTGTGCATATTTCCTGGATCAGGATGTAGGTCACCCTTCTCTTCTCCCTTATTTATAGAGGTGGACTTTGTTACTAATTATTCTATTACTATTATAGGCTGGGCCTAGCTTACAAATGAGATCTGAGGTAACTCACGCCTAGCATTGTGGGATATAAGGGGAGCCTCGAGCCGGTGGAACCAACTCTCGAGCTTTTAGAGTGGCCGAGTCGGAGCCGAGGTCGGCTCCGAACCCATCCAGCAAGAAGAAGGCGAGAAGAAGACAACTAACATGGAACGTTATGGTAAGAACATAACTTCTTTTTTTCATCTCATTAACACTGAGCCTGAGTGTAATTTCATTCTTCCTGATACCTGCAGATTTCCTGGCTGGATACCTTTCTCCTGAGATAAACTCCTCAGAATGTAGTTTGCTGCATCTGTAAACAAATGTGTATACACACACATCTTGAAAACCATAAAAGTTAAAAAAAAATGTTAATATATGAACATTCTTCATCACACACTCTTCTTCACAATGGTGATATTAATATGTCACCTAGACATAACAGAGATTTTTTTTACCGAAGTAATTAGATAATATGTAAATATTATTATAATTATATAAACAGTTATCTCTCTAAGCGTAGTGGATAGAGCCCAGTTATCATTATTTTTATTTTGAGCAGATGTGAGTCTCACTTTGCTAGCTATCACTCCATTTTTGAGATTGTTTATATAATTATGATTTGTATGCATATGTAATGGACAAACAAATTTAAGCATCTGCAAAGCAGTGTCGTTTAGAAACCAACAATCAGTATTTCCATCACTATGTATGCTTTCATTTGGTACATAGAGTAATATTCATATTATTTCCTGAACATAAACTGCATTTTACCTAGTAGTAAATTCCCATGTGTCTGAGGAGCCATTCCTGATGTTTATGGTGAATATGAAGTGCTGCTCCATGATATATCCAGGTGGATATGACCTAGGTATGTACTGAAATAAAATATGCATAATAGCATTAATATTGTGTTTCTAAAAAAATATAACTATCTGCAGATTGGTAGTAGGCAGGCATCAAGTATTAGTGACAACATTTGCAGCATTATGCAGTATTTTATTTGAAACCATGACACACCATATATACTGCATGTGGATCATGTTATTAACTGAAATACCAGTTTGCTACACTTTCAAAATTTGACATAAAAAGAAATCCCTCCTTCTCACTGTCTGACTGCTGTATTTGGGTCGGCAGACATTTCTGACTTGTGTTCTGAGTTTTTTTGTGAAATGCTGTTCCACCATGCTACTATGCAGACCATGCATGAAATATTTACATACAATATGCATAAATATTATATTTATTGCTAAACAAGTATAAATACCTGCAAAGTGGTAGCAGTTACACAGCAGGTAGCTGTGAGAAGTTTCCCAGTGTTATGTAAACTTTCATCTGATGCCATGAAGTACCATAAACTCACTGTCTTAGGTAGGGCAGGGCAGTGATACAAGTTTTAATGTTGCACATAGTGATAATTTGGAATGACATCACATTAGAGTATCTCGCTTAATGTCCATTTAATTTGTTTCACGATTTCCTAAATTTTTGTACTAACTAGGTGTATGAAATGATGTTCAGGAGTTACAACATGACTATAACTAAAGTGCAAAAGTGTATTTTATAGCAGATGGTAATAGCAAAACAATTGGCCAGAAATGCCCAGTGTAAAGACCTCATCTAAAATGTACCCTTCTCCCTGTATGCAACAGTGGTACAACTGAAAACATGAATGGAAGAAAAACATTTACCCCACAGCATATTTAACTGTTGTTACTGTCAGTCACATACACTGCAACACCTGTTACTGTCAGATGCAGACATTACACTGGAACCAGATAAATGAATACATGCATGAACAGCTACAGTGCTATATATGTCACATCATTGTCAGATATTTACAGTACAAACAATTCCAAACTTCTCACACATGCATATGATTCCATCAAATCCAGTAAAATTACTGACTGCATACGTCAGATGGCAGAATGATGAAATTCAAGAAGAAATACATAAATTATACCCATAGTCATTTTTCAGTTTGTTGTTTTGAGACAGATATGCAACACGCCATTGCGTATGTTTGTATACATCCATAAATTCAACACAAAGATGTTGCATCTTGTGATGCCCATGCCCTGGCCAAGCAATCAAGGAGCCTCAATCCTCACCACTAAGACCAGTGAGGGGCATCTCATATAGGAGGAAGGGATAACAAATACAGTAAAGTGCAATTTCCCTTAAGAGCCCACAGAGATCACAGTCAGTCCGGGGCTGGTCACTCTCTTGCTCTCCAGGTCCCCAATAAGACTCCCCACTGGCACAGCTATAAGATTCAGATCTCAGCCTAGTGGGCAAGCTAAAACCTCCAGCACCCTCTCTGTCCAATCAGTGCTTTGTGTCCCTGCCCAAATAGCTGACACACACACACACACACACACACTTTGAGAAGAGTTTATACAACCACACAGACACTCCTGGGGAAGGCTGGCACAGGTTCTCCAGCTGTGCCCCTTTTCCCCAGACTATACGGTAGTACCAGCTGCCACCACCCACTAATATTTATCAGCTACTCAAAGGCCCTTAAAAGGGTGTCCAATTATTACTGTGCAATATTATTATTCAATTAGTAAGTGTGACTAAACAGTCAAGGCTTATTAGAGTGACTTGGTACAGGATTACTATATACATGCAATGTACTCTAGAGCTTAAATTATCTCTACACAAAACAGCCACAGTTAAAAGATTTTAAAATATTTAATAAATAATAAAAACACAAGACAATATTTTTACTACACAGTGCTAGTCAAGAGTTCAGATATCACAGAGAAATACTTAAAATAATTCAGTAGTACAGTTCTGACATCACAGAAAAACACTTATTCTAATCTTTCTAGTTTCTAGCTATTTTTAAGAGAAAATACAATTCTAAAATAACTTACATATAGAGCAAAGGCAGAGTGCTGATGAGTTGGATGGTCAAGACAAAAATGCTTAATGCTCTCTGATTCTCTGTTTTTAAAATCACATTCCTGGTTCACATTACATCATTCTTCACACTTCCCTGGGTTCCCAGGCTAACATAAACTACATTTACATTCTTCACCTCTGGGCAGAAACCAGAGCAATAAAGGACATTTATGCATGCAAATTCTGGCCATTAACTCTGGCTTTAAAACAATAGCAAGAATTCCTTCATGCAGGCTGGCCAGAGCCGTGTTTACATCAAAGGGTCACAACATGCTTTACTTGGTCAGCAGAGTGCACTGTTGTTACATTTTTGTAACAGCATTTTTTCCATTTATGACAACAAGCCTGTGGCTTACATTAATATTTACAAATGACAGAATTATCTCCAAAATTCTATCTAGCTATGCTGGCAGCCTTCATCTACCTTCACCCAATCTTCATACAGCTAACCAAAAGGTCACAAAGAAAAGGAATCATACCAAATGAACCACTCCAAAAACTACAGCACAAGTGTAGAATCAAGGAGTCATGGGATTTGCTAGAGAACTTTTGGATGAACTTTATTTATAAAGTTGATCCAAAAGTTCTCTAGCAAATCCCATGAATCCTTCAGCATATTTTTAAAGATCCCAAAAATCAATTTAAGTTCATGGTGTATAAATACTGCTAGAGGACTGGTATTAAAATTTTGTGCTGAAACTATGGGTTTTAAAGGGAGATCTTTAACATCTTTACCTTAGGGATGCCAAATATGTTTAAAATATGAGTATTTTTATTATGCAAAAAACTGTAGTATGAAATTGTAATGCACCCTTGCAGTAAATAATCTTCTTGTAAAAATGCAAACGAACTTCTCCGAACTCACAAAAAAAGCCGACAACACACTAAGTCCAGTGAAATAATGGCCACTAATAGTAGGCACACATGATCTTAAAACTTTTCTTAAAGAGGCACGATTTATTAGAAACTTGAAGTGCGAAACTTTACATACACTTTTCGTCAGGGCTCCTGCCCCAACTTCATCAGAAACAAACCGCCACTAACAGTTGAAGCACTTTAATATATGTAATTAAAAACTCATTAATCAATTAGTCTATTTAGACTGTTAGAAACAAATCAAACTTTTAAAGCATTTAAAGCAACACTAATTCTTCAAGATAGTGCAAACTCTTCTCGAACCCCTTACCTACAACCTATATTATATTTACACATATCATGTACACTAAAATTATGCTAAAAATATTTGCTGAACATATTTCACACATTCACTATGCACGTGTTAGTACAATATGTACTTGCTTCTTACTTGCACATCATGTGGTCAAACATGTTGTCTGCAACATATTATATTAAATATAACACTTGAAACAAATATACATAAAAAATTACACTTGAAATAGTTCCAACTTGATCACATTTCAACAACAATTCATTGTTAATACAAATCAAATATTCTAATCTAAATGCGTACCATTTCAAAATGAATATTAAACAACTAATACTTTACTAACATATACAATACATATACAATACTTTAGAACATTCCTATAGTAAAGTATTAGTTGTTTAATATTCATTTTGAAATGGTACGCATTTAGATTAGAATATTGTGTGTTGTCAGCTTTTTTGTGAGTTCGGAGTAAATAATCTTCAACAGTCATATCAACATTGCTATAAGCTATGTTTATCTAATTTCTAGAGAACTGAAAGTAAGATCATTCACTATTAAGAATATTTAACATAGTGCCTGAACATTTGTCTGCATTACAATGTACTATTCCACCACCCCTATCTGACTTCATGACGCAAATAGTTTTGCCATTAATTAATTAACAATTGTTTTTCTTCAACAGTGAGGTTGTATTTCTTAGAATAGTTATTCCTACCTTGGTATATTATGCTAATTTCATTTTCAATCACTCTTTCAAAAGGTTTTAGGGTGGAGTTTAATAGGTGGGGGGGGTAAAATACTTTTCTTCTTATGGATCAGTAAAGAATGGTGAACTTGCTCACAGATTCTATTGTAAAAAAAAAAAAGGCCAAATTCTATTTTCTTGTAAAAAGCCTTAACTCCATCATTGCAGCTGCAAGATCAGATATGTTACATTTAGGAACATACTTGAATCTTTTTCAAATAAAGAAAAATAATTAGATTTAATAACCAAATAAGTGTAATTAAAAATATGAATATGATGATTTTTATTCTGCAAAAAAACTGTAGTATGAAATTGTAATCCACCCTTGCAGTAACAAATATGAAATTCTGACAAATATTAAATCCATTTTTTGAGACCAATATCCACTCATCATGGAGATCAGTTTGCTCATGGTTACCTAAATATTGATTTAAACTCTGTTTTTTGTTGTGTTTTCTGCCATAAATAAGAGGGAGAGGGGACCATCTCCATCTCTCCACCGAGTAGTCTAATATTTCATGAATGTGGGCACTAAATTCTGGAGTCCAGTCAAGGTCCATACTGATACAATAACATACCACTGTGCTGAGACATGACCTCCCTATCATAATTCACCATAGCTTCATAGATATTCCAAAGCCACCTAGTCTCATGGCCTTTATTGTCTTGCCAGTACCCTTAATTAGGCAGCAACTCCTGTCTCCCAGGAGGCCACTCTGGTCAGTCCTGGAGAAAATTTGCGGATGCCCATACAATCAGTTTATAGTTAAAGAAAGTATCGAGTTGCACTGCTTAACATACAGAGGAAGTTTTTTGCAGAGGTTTACGAGGTTCTGGTTTATACATCTATCCCACCAATGATTTTTATTCATCTGGTGGTGAGGATGTAGATCTCTGGTTCTAATATTGCTGGAGCTTGTGGAGATATTGGGAGAGACAGGACAACAAAGACAATCAGGTCTCTAATGGCACAGTAAGCGAACCAGAGCTTTCCTCTCAAATGTCTAAGAAACTGAATAAAGGGGTAGAGCTTCCTTGGTAGCTAATGACTTTAGACCTGTGACCTTTTTAGTCAGGAACTTTTAGGGCATTTCTAGTTGTTTGATATGTTTAGTGAGATACATCCCAAAAGAGCATTGTACTTGAAAACTGGCCTAAGTATGAAGAAGTGATTACCTCTTTAGACATGATATTCTTTTGGCAAATAAAAGGATTTCCTGACAACAATTGTTACATTATGGTCAAAAGAGAGGGAGCTATCAACCCAAGTACCTAGGTCCCTAACTACATTTTCATTTTGTAGAGGTGTGTTTTCTAGACAGCATGATGAGAGGATACTTGTCCACCAACACCGATGATAACACTACACTTTAGTATTTTAGTTGATCCTGTTTTTAGTACACCAAAGGTTTACTATGGCAAATTTATTCTGTAGGGCTTTGGTATCATAAGGTGATTTAACCTCCAGTTTGCAGTCATCTGCAGACTTTATTAACCAGAAGCCTTTTCTTTCTACTTGGATATCTGAGAAGTAAATACTAAAAAGGAGAGGTCCCAGCAATAAACCGAAGGAACACCACTGGTCACGTTCATAATTTTAGACAAAACAGCCACAACTCACAAAGTGTGAGTGTGATGCCCCTGCACTGGCCCAGTAACCAAGGATCTTCATTCCTCACCACTAGCACCAGTGAGAGACATACTCATTGGGAGCATGACAAGTACACACACAGTAAAGTACAATTTCCTTTAAAAGCACACAGAGATCACAGTCAGTCTGGAGGCTGGTTTCCTCCTCTTTCTCCAGATCCCCAATAAGACTCCCCACTGGCACAGCTATAGGGATAAGATCTCAGCCGGGTGGCCAAGCTAAGACCTCCAGTACCCTCTCTGTCCAACCAGTGATTTGTGTCCCTGTCCAAGTAGCTGACACACACACACACACACACACACACACACACACACACACACACACACACACACACACACACACACACACTTTGAGATCTGATTGATATACAAACACACACACGCACACACACCTGGGAAAGATTGGCACACATTTACTAGCTATGCCCCCTTCTGCCCAGACTATAAGGTAGTACCAGCTGCCACCAGCCATCCTTACTTATCAGCTACTATAAGGCCCTTAACAAAGGGTGTCCAATCCTGCTGTGTAATGTTACTATTAATCCAAATGGTAAGTGTGACCAAGACTAAGGCTATTTAGGAGTGGCTATACAGTGTCACCAAATACTTATGCAAGTACTCTAAGAGCTTAAATATCTCTAAACAAACCAGCTACAATTAACTCATTCACTCCGGAGCAGCTCTGAAAAAGCTGCCTGCTTAATTCCACCATAGGAACAACAGTGCAGCCTGAACTTATTTTCAGAAAATCCCTTTCTGGAGTTCTAGATGACCGCTGTTCTGTAAGCACTGCTAGTACCTAGCTCTCTGAAATACCCAGGATTTAAACAAACCCAGAAGATAAATCTAAGTCAAAAATGCAAAAATATCTCTAAATATATATCTCAGATAACAGTCAGCAACTAATAGAAGAAGAAAAAGTGATAGATTTCTTTCTGAAACAACAGGATTAACTACAATTTCTGGAAAACAGCTTAAGCAAAGATGTCAAAAGAGGAAAATATTATGGAAACCAGCACAACTAAGACTAAATTCTCAGTTATAGCTTCACCTGAAAAGGATACAACTATCAAAAGACAGAAGACAACTAAACAATCAGACAACTCTAAAACTGCAAATAAAAGTAACTCTGATCAGCCAGCAAATTTGGAAGACATAAAAACTGCATTGCTACCTATCCAGCAAGCAATAAAGGAATTATCCTTACAATTCCAAACCTTTGGGGACTCATTTAGCCAAATAATTACCAGGATGAAAAAATCAGAATCCAAAATAACTGAAAATGAGATACAACAGAGTCTTTAACTCAAAGAACTGATTCCCAGGACAAAGAAATACAAAGTCTGCAAGAAAAACTAACAGACCTTGAAGCAAGATCTCGAAGGAATAATGTTATCATCAGAGGAATACCTGAATCTGTGACTCACAATAATCTAATACCTAGAATCAGAGAAATAATAAATTCCTTGCTGGATCAGTCTGAAGAAACACAGCAAATGACAACAGAAAGAGCCCACAGAGCTCTAAGGGTAATGCAATCAACACCAGTGGCGGCTGGTGACTTCAAATCAAAGGGGGGCTGCAGGAGACAGCTGGGTGGGTGTGGCCAACAAGACGGGGTGTGGCTATGGTGAAATGGGATCAATGATTGACATACTTATTTACATGAAATAAATGCTCAGTCAGTATGGCGCATGCTGAATAGTCTACACAGCACACATTGTTACATACACACATTGGTTTGAACACTTACCTCTGTGGTATACTGCAAACAGTACTTCATACTCCGTTTCTGCACCTGAGGAGAAGCTGTGGTCTGGAGGCTGTGGTGCACCTGAGAAGCTGTGGTCTGGAGGCCGTGGTCTGGAACACATCAGGTCATGCTGGATTTCTCCCACCCCCTTTTTCATGGAGGCTCAAAAGGGACAGTTTGAAGTTTCCCAAAGCAAATAATATTCACGTGACCCCCAGCTGGTTCCAAATAAGTGCTTGTAGTCTTTCAGTTGTTCCAGTTAGGGGTTTGCCACATCAGATCTGTTTCCATTGGTTCCTGTCCTCTGCATCTTGCTCTGTCACCACATCACTTCCTCTTCCACATCCATAAATCTAACCTTACGAGTCCTTCCTCTTTTCTTACCTTGCAGCTCCATCCTTAGCATCCTTCTCCCAATATACCCAGCATCCCTCCTCAGCACATGTCCAAATCAACACACTCAACCTTTGGGCATGCCTTCTCCCTCTTCTAGAGCCAACATTAACCCCCCCCCATTATTGCCAGCACCCTTTTGGTTAACAGTAGTACTGGTGGTGGTCATTGTTAACCTGGGCCTCGACCAATCCTGTATCAAAATCTGTATTGTTGTCCCACAAAATTTTGTCAGGAGGTTATATGTGATGCCCTTCCTGACATAACCCTCCCCATTTATCCGGGCTTGGGACCAGCACGAAGAAATGCACTGGCTTGTGCATCCCCAGTGGCTGGGTTACATAAGTGCTTGTAGTACTAGTAGTACCAAATAAGTGCCTCTTGTGTTCTTCTGTGTATTGTGTTCCGTTACTTATAGATAAAGTCCATTCGTCTCTCTTTATTTTGTGCAAACAAATCAATAACTCTGTGGTTGAAGTTAGTTATACTCCGCATTAACTCCTTTCCTATGGAAAGCATAGCCAAAGCATTCAATCTGTCTTGCCCCATTGTAGAACGAAGAAAAGTTTTAATCCTTTTCAGTGTTGAGAAACACCTTTCTGCCTCAGCAGTTGACATTGGTGTGGTGGCTATAATTAACAACACTTTGTAAGTCTGTGAAAACATGCTGGTTAAGGAGTTGTCCAACAAGAATTTTAACATCTTGACTGCACTGCCAGCTGCTTTAAAGTCTTCACGTTGATACACCACTCCAAGTTCTGTTCTAAGTTGTCCCCTCATCAGGAATGGATAGCTGTCCATTGTTCCTGTGAACAGATTTTCTGGAAACTCTCTTATGTATGTTGAAAACTTTCCAGGCAGAAGTAACTGAGAAGCTTGACAATGGCTAGTTTGTTGAAATCGTGATGTTGCCTGGAACTTTACGACATCACACACTTCCTTTGCAGCAATTGGCAAGGTCTCATGCAGTGGTCGGGAAGCTGATGGCCCTCGTCTACGTTTTGACCGGATGTTCTCCGTCTGTAGATACTGCTCTGCAATACCATCGATACCCGATCTGACACTGTCAATTGCATCCAAAAAGGTATGAACATCCTTTTCAACAGCAGTTGCATCTGTGGTACGACACTGAAGTTGCCTGTACAGAACGTCAACATGGGGCATTATACGATGGAAGACAGTAAGCCAAAATTTAAATTCGTCATCTTCAACTGATTGCAGTAGCCCATTTGCTTCCAGTACAGTTGCTGTAGCAGATGTAGGACTCTTGTACAAATAATTAAAGCACTCTGCCAGTGACTCCAAGTTCTCTTACACTGCATTTACAGTATGGATGTTAAAATTCCACCTTGTTCCTGACACTCTTGGCATTCGTCGTGATACTATACTATCCAGAGCAGCTTGTCTTTGAACTGAACGACTGAAAAAGGCTGGAATTCCACCAAGTGTTATAAAAAATGTCCTTGCTTCAGTATTCTGTTGTGTGGCTCTTTGCATTACCAGATTAAGTTGGTGGGCATAGCAGTGTACATAGTAGGCATATTTAAACTCTTCTCTTTCTCTCCTGGACCCCATGCTGAACACCACTCATAACCGATGCACCATCATAACTCTGAGCAATCACTTTTTCATGCTGGTCTCCCACTACTTCCTTCAACTGTTGTTTTATCACAACAGCAATATGTTGTGCTGTCTGTCCAAGTGGTGTAAAGTATCCCCAAAAACGTTCCACCACCTGTCCATTGACAACGTAACGGAACACAAGAGCCATTTGCCATATCCCAGCAAAATCAGTGGTTTCATCTGCAATTACTGCTACAAATTTTGCAGTACGAATCTCCTTTTTTATTTCTTCTCTGCATACTGTTAGCATGCAGTCCAGGAGTTCATTTTGAATAGTTTTTGAAGTTCCTTTGAAAACAGTTGAAGTTGTCATGTGGTCACTCAACTTCTTATCAAACTGGCAGCCGAATTCTACCAGTGCCCAGAACATTCCTGGATTCCATGACTCTTCAGACTCATCATGGCCTCTTAAAGCTACTTCTTGTTCACCACACACCTTGATGCATTCTATTAAAATAGACAGAACATAACGGTTGTCATCCACTTTCTTGTTGTGTCTTTCTACTGATAACTGGTATCCACTACTTAACTTACACCTGATATCCACAGTTCCCAACACTGCTAGACTCATTTGGTTGTCAAAATGTTTAGCAGACTGTTCATGCCTTCTGGACTTTTCTTCCAGTCTCTTCAGGTCATCCATACCCTTTGATGTCCAGGCTTCCTCTCCACCAAATAACAAACATGGGAAGCAGTACAAGCTGTTTGTTTCTTCACAAACACAGATCCAGGTGTGTTTGTCATACACTGACCTGTTGAAGCTGCGTGTGTATGTTCTTGACCTACTTGTACCTGCAGACTCTATCTTCAGATCAGGTGTGGGTCTTCCAGTCCTCTTGATTCTTAACTTCTCATTAAGAGTCAACTCTTTAAAATTAATAGATTTCAGATAGGCCACTGTAACACTCTGCTCACTCTTTTCACTCATTGTGGTTATTGTAGTTGTTGCAACTCTGAAATGAAGATATTGCAGAAATGATTTAAGTGCCACTGTTGTATACATGTAATGATTTACAGCTTCAGAAACAGCACTCATTTCATTGACAGTGCCACAGCCATGACCTGCCAACTATCTGGCTTGGCCTTGCCAGGATTAAAGACTATTAATGCATTTGTGATGCACACACTGTCACAGCTTACATTGTCTTTGCAGGACTAACAGGGGCAGTCATTCCATTGCCCCCACTATACTTTCTGCTTTGATCCTTCCAGCATTAAAATATATCTGCTGCACAGAGACCGTAGTCACAGCCTGTATGCATATTGCTTACTCCCTCAAACATATTAGAGTTTTGCAAAGCCAGAATTACAATACTAAATGGTTATTTCATTCCAACACTGGCGACATGAAAGTCCCCCATCCCAACAGCCTACCAAAAGTACCTGGCTCAAACCTCTGAAATCAGAAAGCAAAACAGTAATGAACTGCAAATGGCTGCATTAATTTAGTCCATTGCACAGAAATGGTAGTTACAGGCTTGCCCAACAGCAGACCTTACCCAAACAGTCATCTTGCAAAGCCATAACTGACAGTAAACAAGGGCAGTCACCTCAATGAATTCACAAACACCCCCATTACCTAATGAAGTAGCTGCTTTTTACTGGTCAGGATTAAAGTACAAATACTAACAGCTGCATTGCATATTTTCATTTTGCTGACAGGCTCACTATCACAGCTTGTGTGCATCAGCCAAGTACACATTTCATTTTAAAATTAATTTTACTTACCAGATCCTAAAAATGGCCAAAAATATCATACTATAACCACCATAGTCATGTACAAGCATTTTCACATGCAGTCATTTCCTTATTTGTATGCACAATATCTTTTAATTTTATTTTCCAGAAAAGGAAGATGCATACAGAGTACCAGTCCCAGACCAATACACATATAACAGAAATGATATTCCAGGCATTCCATTTCACATGTACTGATTCTGAAGTATTCAAGTACCACAGATACTGATTTAAAACACAATGCATGTGTACACTGCCTGCTTATTTTTAGATTATTCTAATGCAGGCATTCTACCCTAATTAAAAATGTTAATGTTATGTTTTTCATTTTCTTATAATTATAGCTACTCTCAGACAATATACTGGCAAAACAATATATATATAAATAAATAAAATATATAGAAGTGCAGTAGTAGTGCTAATGACCCACCCCCTAAAAAAATACTGTTAATTACACTCAGACGTCTTGTTCTGGGAAAATGTTAAGAGTACAACAAAGTAAAATATAACACTGCAAGTTTAAGAGGGAAGCACATCAGCTAACCTAGATAAATGTGTCACTGGACTGCTTGCTGTTGCCAAGTTAACCACTGAATATGATCACAAGTACACTAAAACAAACACATGAAACATTAATCCTCAGGGCAGGGTACACACCTGAACTGCCATAAACCCATAAAAGTCAGCATTTTCTTCCTGCTGTAACTACCAAGCTATTCAGCTTGTAGACACACAGTCTCCAACTTCATTTAAGAGTGTGAAATAATTTTATAACTTAAAGCCATTTACTTTGTGCTGCTATTTATGGGGAGGGAATAGAATCCACAGCCTTCTGATCTTCCAGAATAAAATAAGGGTTATTCTGCTCTTAAGTTGAGTCTTAACACTGTATAATTTCTTATCTCTTGTGTATAATTAATCTGCATCCTTTCTGTAAAGTTGGTGCAATCTGAAGTGGGTCTTGTCTGAAAGAGGGGGAGGGCCAAATGAATGTTTAACTACCTCAGACAGTATTGTTTTGTCAGGTGTAGCCTGAAGCCAGCATGATTCACTGGAGTGTATTAATCCATTGCATTAGTCAATCATTAAATTTGTTCATCTCCAAGACATTAGCTTAAAATACTTTAAAGCATATATTATATATACACATACATTTTATATATATATATATATATATATATATATATATATATATATATATATATATAGATATATATATATATATATATATATATATATATATATATATATATATACATACATATACATATACACATACATACATACATACACACACACACACGCCCCTCAAGTTACCTTGCATTTTGCTACTTTAGGTGCAGAAAGTAAGACTGCGAAGTGTGTAAACATTTATTCTTACAGGAAAAAGTACATTTGCTAGCATTCTTTCACTATGCTCAAAACCACAAAAACTGGTACTTTAAATACACTGCTTCCCTGTGTGCCAACAAGCTATCACTATGAGAGTCCAATCAAAACATAAATGAAGTGGAGAAGAAAACAATATTTCAATGCCTTGGCTACATGACAGCTTACTTAATATCTAGATGGGAAGCAAAAGCTGCGAGGCATGAAAAAAACAAATTACTTTTTAAATACATTCCTGGAATGCCAGTCAAAATAAAGTATAAAAAAACAAGCAGCCAACAGAATGCATTTTCTGAATACACAAAATCAACAGTATAAAAATGACAGAAAACCAGAACATTCTGCAAAATAAAGGACAGATTAAAAGCCATGACTGTACTTGTGTCTACCTTGGATACTCTAAGTGCTCCTTGCCTGGACACATCTAAAGTCACTACATGGGGGAGTGGGGGTACAACAAGTATGTCACAATTTGAAACGTCTCTGGCTGATGGCGATGGCCCTGACACATTTCATATACTCTCAACCTCAGAGCAAGAAATCTGGATAAGGCCATAAATAAAAGTCCAAAAGTAGGACAAAGGTCCAAAAAATACAGACAATTTTTAAATGCTGCTCTTACAAACTTAGAAAGTTCAGTAGGTCTTGCATCAGTATGACTTTTCTGTAGGGTTACATACCTAGAATATGGGTCTGATAATTAATAGCTCTAAAAGCCAGGGTAGAGAAAGTATAAACCTTCTTACTCAGCCTATCCATTGCCGTACTGTCCTTGTCAGAAGGCAGTAACTTGGATGAAGAAAGCAATTGAGATGGCTTATCAGAGGCTATAGACACCACAGAGTGGTCAGCAGCAGGACATTTAAACAAAAAGGAACAATCCTCAGGCATCCTGAGGAGGCCACAATGACAGTACAGCATTAAATAACCCCTGAGTAAAGGCCTGCCACTCACTGTAAGGAATACTGCAGCGGTGAATGTAAGGACATCATAAATTCTCAAACAATAAGAATGCAGCACTGACGTGATACTTGGTGCTAAGAATAAGGAAGCAGTAAAGCAAGGAGGAGTGAGAAAAATAAGGTGAATTATGGGTGCAAGGTTTGGAGACAAGAGGGATGATGAAATATAAGAGAGGAAAAATAGGTCAAGGTTGAAGTGGATCAAGTGACACCATCATTACAACTATAACTGCATCTGCAGTTTGAACTCCAGTTGGATTTTCTGTTTTTTAAAGACAATTCTACAAACAAGTTCTCTAAGGCAGAGCAAATGCTTTTCCATGGTGACACCTCACAGGTGTCCACAACTTTATGCAACATCTTATCCCACAAATAAATAATAAACAGTCACAGATTACCATTCTGTTTTTTAAAGACAATTCTACAAACAAGTTCTCTAAGGCAGAGCAAATGCTTTTCCATGGTGACACCTCACAGGTGTCCACAACTTTATGCAACATCTTATCCCACAAATAAATAATAAACAGTCACAGATTACCACAACACTGTCAATAAAAAGAAGCATCAACGCTGTCAATGAAGCATCAATGCTGAAGGACTGAAAAGGCAAAGGACATGCTACACTATGTTCTATAACGTCTTTACTGCACACAGGAGATGGCCAATCAAAGTAATAATCAAGCAGACTGACAGGTGACAGCTTGATGGAGGAATTCCAGTGTCTGCAGTACCATGAGGGAGTCACTAGGCAGGATACACAAGCTTTAAGCATTACACACCATGCAAACTTTTACAGTTGTTTAGGGAAACAGAAATCAAGTTTTCTAATCTTAATAGCCAGTACATGCAGAATCCACCTACTAGGCATAGCATAAGAAAAGTAAATCTTACTTTCCACTGTCGCTCCACAGTTTTCAAGACTCTCTCTCTTTGTATAAAAGTTTTACAAGCACAGGTATCAATAAACATTTATTTTCAAATTGCAAGAGGAACTGGAAAGGAAAGACTAGCACTCCTCATTTCACATCCAGAATAAACAAACAGTAACCCCCATCAATTAATCAAGGTCACAAATGGACTCGCTAGTCTGATTAGATTATAGACTTGTAAAGTTGACAACCATCTGTGACATCGGAGAATTTAAAGCCCACAAAGCCAAGCTTCATGCTTGCACCAAATAACATCTTGTGAAATACAAAATGAGTATTTATGATAAGTATCTAGGTATTCTAAGCTAGAAGTATTTGTCCTACTGAATAACAATGTTATTTCATTATCAGAATATTATATGAAAAATTATGGAATGTGTACTCTTGCACGGTTGGCAACAGTTGCCTGACAGCTATTAAGCAGGAGCTGTCTAATTGAAAGAAGCATCCTGAAGTACTTTTGCCACAAGATGTCCATTTTTATAAGCATGCATGGGAAGTGCAGAAGTGTGGTAGTTATTCTCAATTCCACTTAGTTCTGAACACTATCATCTCTGCCAGCATGCATGTATGCCCATGAGTGCAGACACACACACGCACACACACACCTAACAGCTGTGGAGAAAAAAATATGTATTTGTTTTCTTCATCAATGTGATAACCTTAGATTTCAGCATGGTGTTTCTACAAACTCTTTGTTCATCTGTCAGCACAGTAGCTGACTGGGTGTCAAACTCTGCTTTCCCTTCTAGCCACTCTTGAGCTGAATTTTCTGAATCCATGCACAATATTCATAAAGGCTGGTACAGTTGTGCTGCTCAGCTATAATGCAACTCAGAGATGTGCAAAATTAGCATGCCTCAGGATCCCATTAAGTCCATCTGATGAATATCTGAAATCCCAAATCACAATTACAACAACTGGAAAGAGTTTGTCCAGTCAGTACACTGTACTTGTGCAGCACTGAGATGCACAGCTGCAATCTGCTCCATTTAGGGAAACAGCATACCATATTGCAGTAAATAGGTACAACATGGTTAATAGCCATGTGCACCTTCACAGTAGTTATGTAGTACAAATATCTCCAAATGATTGTACTACACAACTTCTTAATGTTGATGTGGTCCATGGCAAGCATTTGCTTAATTTAGATAAACCACATCCATGTACTACACAACTTTTTAATGTTGATGTGGTCCATGGTAAGCATTTGCTTAATTTAAATAAGCCACATCCATGCACTATCACATTTGCGTGCAGTTCCAGAAAACTGAGCAATCACTTTGCTGCTCACTTGTGGAGCCATGCAGAGATTCTTTCTGAATCATGTCCGGCTTGCATATGATTAATATTCAACTGTTTATGAATTGCCAAATTTCTCAAACACATAACACATTGCCCAACAATTTAGTTATATAATTCCCAGGAAATACAAATGACCTGTCCTCAAGCAGAGCTTCCCACTACCAAATAGTTGTAATAAAAACTATAATCAATGTCTACTCTTTCTAATGTGTTTATGAGTTTAAAGAAAATGCATTAATCAAAGATGTAGTACTTAACAAGTGTTATTACTTACTTCAATTTTCAAGTTTTTCAGTAAGAGTAAAGGCAGCAGCTTTGACTCAGATACAGAAAACTATTCTGAATTGAACTTGTTTATAATGCAGCTACTGTGTGGTGGGGGCTTGTTTTACCACTGCAGGGGAACAGAGGAACAGATGGCATATACATGTAATTAGTAATATGAATTTTCCTGACCACTTTACAAATGAAATTTAAAAGGTACAAGTGAGTCAGCAAAGACGACACCAGTGTTTAGAGTGATACTATGTTTGCTATGTTAGCAACTATCCAATTAAAGATTTCTAATTTAATAACCGTAATACTGTACGTGCTGCATCCTTTATTCTGTATTTTTAAGAGATACTACCGAACAATACAGTTATGCAATGCCTCCTACTACAGTACCAGTACATACATGTATATATTTGTGTGGTGGGAAGAGAATGGTCTCAAAACGGGTGTTTAATTCCCCAAATCATGGCTGTACAACTTACACTCTGTCAAAAATCATAACACTCACTCAGAAATGCAGCATACTGACTCATATCATAATACACGGTTGGTACACAAGAAGGATACTAATACTTTTGAAATTATCACAAACAAAAAGAAAAAGCTCCTGAGTTCAACCAGAACAACCAAGTACTTGCACAGCACGGCACTATAAAACAGGAACCACGAACCGCTGCAGTAGAAAATCTTTTATTTTATTTTAAAACCATCCAACAATATGAACACATAAAACTGTTAAGCGCTTTCGTCTAGTACATCTAGATTTCATCAGAACATTGAGTTACTGCATCCTAGCTATTAAATACTTAATTTACCCGCCAAATATGCTAATGAAGTAGCACAGTTTTATTATTTTTAATTTTACTTAGAGCTTTTAAAGCACAACAAATTGGAATAATCAATTAAGCTACTTCATTAGCATATTTGGCGGGTAAATTAAGTATTTAATAGCTAGGATGCAGTAACTCAATGTTCTGATGAAATCTAGATGTACTAGATGAAAGCGCTTAACAGTTTTATGTGTTCATATTGTTGGATGGTTTTAAAATAAAATAAAAGATTTTCTACTGCAGCGGTTCGTGGTTCCTGTTTTATACTTTTGAAATTATGGTATGTTCTGGAGCCCAACAATAAACTCTTAACTACAGAGTTTGAAATGTCCCATTGATGAAATACTGATTCACCCTTATAGTGCAATGCATTTTTAAAAAGCTGACAATAAGAGGATCTATTGGAATGATCTAGAAAATGCTGGAATCAAGAACTTAAGGGACTTGGTGGCAGTGGTATTAGGATGGCTTACATCAACTGCCTACACTATCCTTTGTACCAGGTTCCTTGTAAGCCAAGTGGATCAGTTGTAGTATCTTCATCTAAGATTTATGGTAAGGGAGGCAAACACATAAAAAAATAGATATGACTAACCCAGTAACCCTAGCCTCTCATTGCAAAGAAAAAAATATATTTACTATGGGATGAACAGAAAAAAATTTCCCTTAACATTTCACAAAGTATGGCAATGATCAATAATCCAAAGTCCGAGTATAATTAAAGAGTCTCTTAAGACAAGGGAAGATACGTAACACCTTGGTGCTCTCTGAATGCAGAGCTGTGTATTGATAACCACGCACTACAGAAACTAAATACATGACAGGCATAGAAATGACATTTTGAAGAAACTGTTAATAAAGAAAGCTAATAAGTATATTATGCATGTTTTGCAAAGTCTTTCTGTGACTGAATCGCACTGTAGTTTCATTGTTAAACAATAAACCATGCATTCTGTTGCATGGGTATTTACTTACCAATCTGCTGGGTCATTATATTTGCGTTTTTTCTTGTAATACACATAATGGCACTGATTTCTCTACAGATATCTGTGACTCATCATTTTGCTCCTTATCATATTGAACTTAAAAAAAAACATGGTAATATCCATTCTATTACCTAATGTCAATTCTATTACCCACTGTCCTTTCTATTACCCAATGTCCATTCTATTACCCAGTGTCTGCTATATTATCCAGTGTCCATTCTATTACCCAATGTCCATTCTGTTATCCACTGTCTATTCTACTATCCAGTGTCTGTTCTATTACCCAATGTTCACTCTCTGTTCTTCATTTTTCTGTTTTGTTTGCCTGTTTGTCAGTATTGTTATTAACTGTGTACCACTTACTCTCTGACGATATCATATAACTGTTCTATTTTTTTATTAATCGTAGTAACTGAAACAGTGATCAGGATACACCACGAGAAGTCCGTTCATAAGAAAAAGCTTCTTTATTCCATAAGAAAAACAGAGATAAGCGCTTTCGCGTGCTTAATGCACGCTTCTTCAGATCTACTATTATCATATTGTTACATCTCTTTTATATAGTAAAAGCAGGCATTTAATTCAATACAGCAATCAGCACATAATCACCTAATTAACTAATTAATCGAATTAATCAAATGATTAAAGGTACATCCTAGTTAAAAACTTACTGAATCAGTGCAACATTTAAAATGTTTAAGAACATATAGTATGTCTTCCTTATTCATTCCTTTCAAAATAAACCCTCATAGACAAGAGTATATATCTAAGATACACTTATTTACAACTCTACTGCCTAACCGACGCAACTATACATCTAAAAAATCACTAAAAACATCAGATGATGAGAGCATACAGTTGTATATGAAATATATAATATATGTGCAGCATATTCGAGAGTATATATAACTATAGCTTTAAAAATGTCTCACTATTGTCTTAATTCATACGATTTAGTAAGACAAAGTACAATTTTATGGTGACGCTATGCGTCTGACTAACTTCCTCATACCAGGGTAATTGAAAAACTAAATACATTGTAACGTAAAGACGCAACGATATTATTTACATTGCGTCTTGTTAAACAATCAAAATTGTATTCCTAATTTCATAGATGACAACTTGTCACAATCATATTACATTAAGAATTCTTACTTATTTATAACAAAGTGTATAGACATAGTGATGTATAAACTACATAACTATGAAACTAGAATTTCAACTTATTGAACATGTACCATAACTCATAATGAATACATTATATGTGCTGAGTACCTATGAAAATGAAAATAAAAATAAACAAATAAACCAACCATACTATTATGCAACCTGCCTGTCAAATAAACAGTAAGAATAATAAAATTAACAGAAAGTATTATCTATAGTATATTATAAAATGTAAAATGGTGGTGTGTGGTTAGAAGCCATACTGATATTCGAGCTACACACTTCCCACATATATATATGACAAACTAAAATATTAATTAAAATATAAGTGTTAGCCTGGGTTTTATACACTTAATGTCAAAGTCCAAAGACCATTAATAATACTAAAAAACTTATTGATCTGATTTAATAAATAATCACTTGTTTAGCTAAAAATAACATTGATTAAGCTTCATCTAGCTTAATAATATTCAATCATCCTAAAACATCAATTCAAATTTCATTTCTGTTGTAACACTGGTTTTAAGGAGACATAATTATTAATGCCAGGCTCTCTGTGTGCTCCTGTTCTAAAGATCCAGTCTAGCTCTAATTTATGTAGATGATTACTTCTATCACCCATTCTAACACTATCCCTTGCTACTTGTAGGACCCTGAACCTAAACTCATGGGTAGGATTCTGTTTTATGTGCTTAGCTAACGCATTCAACTCATTCTGTTTACAAATGTCGTAAATGTGATTGTAAATGTGTTCTTTTAGTTTCCTTTTAGTAAGTCCAACATAAAATGCCTGGCATAGTGTACAGTTCGCCATATAGACCAGGTTCATAGTGTTACAGTCAGTGTACAACTTAGGTTTGAAGTCAAAATGACCGTTGGGATGGTGATAACATTGTACTGATGTAATATATTTGCACATGTTGCATTTCAAACATGGAAAAGTGCCACATGTTGCATTTTCACTTATTAATCTGCTGGAATTGTTATACAAATTCCTAGAAAAGATATCTTTCAAATTGTCACAAGTATAAAACACAAATGCAGGTTTATCTCCCACAAGTATGCGTATCTCTTCTGTTGTGATAAGTATATTCCAGTGTTTCCTTATAATTCTTCTGATCTCAGCATTATCATTTGTATATTTCATTACATAACTAACCCTTGCATCTTTGACTCTAAATGTGTTGGTAATTGGCCTATTCCTATTTTCAAAATGTGTCTCATCTTCCATATTAATAGTTCATTCTAAAGAGGATGAACTTTTACTTCCCATAAAGGTAAGAATGTCATGCCTCATATTCTTGACAAACGCTGAATTACAACCTCTCTCTGCAAAAATGGATTCCAGCCTGTCTGCTTCTTTTTGTAGTATAAAAGGGTCCTTACATATTCACGTGATTCTTGAGAACTGACCCCTTACTATCCCAGGAAAAACATACCTGGGATGCATACTACTGTGTTCCAACATAGTGTTTCTCCAACATTCTTTCCTAAACAATTTAGAAACCAACTTCCCATCTGTATTGAAATATAAAGTCAAATCTAAGAAATTAATACTTTCACTAGAAAATTCATAAGTAAATCTTAGAAATTCTGTGGTCCCATGTAAATAGTCCACAAAACTCTTTAATTCTTCTGGGGTCCCTTTCCAAACAAGTATTACATCATCTACAAATCTCCTATAAATCCCTATTTTGCTCATCCATACACTATTGAACAAATGCTTTTGTTCCCAGTAGTGTAGGACGAGATTAGCGTAGGAGTTCGCACATGGGGTGCCCATAGCGACACCCCATGTTTGTAGATAATATTTATTGTTGAACAAAAACAGATTATAGTAAAGAACCATATCCAAGAGTTGACTGAGCAAAATTTGTCTACTGCTCGAGAAGCTACTCTCTTTGACCATTAGCTCTCTAATAGCTTGCAGCCCATATTCATTTGGGATGCAAGTAAATAAGTTACAGACATCTAGTGTCACTAGTATTAACTCACTCGTATCTGTCTTAATTAGCTCAATACATTCCAAGTCATTCAGCAGCTGTTGTGTATCTTTTAAAATAGTAATGATATTGTCAACAAGCGGTCTCAACATTTTTTCTATAAATATGGAGGCATAGTAAATCGCCCATTGTCTACCTGAGACGATAGGTCTCATCCGTAATGGTTTAGCTCCCTTGTGTACTTTAGGAAGACCTTTCAAAGTTGGTATAAGGGGTTCTTCAACATACAAATATTCATACATTTCTTTACTAATTTGTTGACACATCAAAAGGTCGTACAAGTTATCGCTAACACTATTAATTATTTTCATAACATCTTCAAGGGTTAGTACCTTATAAGTATTGTCACTTCTCAACGTATTCTCCATAGTCTCAATATATTCAGTTTTATCTAATAAAACCACCCCTCCCCCTTTATCAGCAGGCAATACTACCACATTAGTGTTCCTTAGTAAGCCATTCAAAGAAATATATTCAGCATTGCTTAAATTAAAAAATCTGTTTTTAACATGTTTCCTAGCATAAAACACATATATATCCTTTTCACATGATTTTATAAAAGATTCCAAAACAGGTGGTAAAGGTGGACAAAAAGTACTATTTCATTTGAAACTATTCATAGTGTTAATTACACAATCACTATTATTGTTTCTAAAGAACAATTTAACGGCTACTTTCCTCGCAAACAACCTCAAGTCTGTAAATGTCTCAGAGGGTATGCTTGGTTGCGAGGGCACAAAATTTAAGCCTTTGTTTAAAAGAGATATATCAGAAAAAGATAAATTATGCTGAGAAAAATTATATACCAAAGAAGTCAGTTCCAGTTTCTTTTCTGCTGTTGTTCGTACCTGTCCGTTGAAAATTTCCGTTTCCTCGGTCCTCGACTCACGGACCTTCCTCTGGTTGTTTTGTTTAATCGGATGGGAAAAGGAACATCCATGGGTTTATTGGAAACTGCAACTGGACGTCTAATAGCTCCTGTCCTCGTAGGATCATCACAAAGATGTAGAGCCAGTTGATTAGGGGGAGGCATTTGAGTTTCAACACTTCCAGCAGGGTGCTCAGCACAGAAGTTGTTCGATGCACTTGCAGTGACTGAGGATGCAGATGAGGGCGCCAGATTCAAATCGGCCATGTCATCTACTTCCGGTTCTCTATTACGCATTGGAACAGTACGGGTAGTTCGCATTGTATTATTTTCAACAGTTCTCGGCCAAACGAACACATTGCCCGTTTTGAAATCCTGAAAATCCCTAGTCAATTTTCGTTGTTTGGTATTCTTAAGTTTGTCACTGTAAATTTTAATTTGTGTTGAGACATTATTCAGCTTCCTAATACATGTTTCAGACTGAAACCGCTCTGTTATAGTCTGATATAGCGTATCAGTCTTCTTCTGAAGATCTGATTCTAGCGGTTCAAAATGTTCAAGTAATAGGTTAATATATTTATAGCTGAGTTCTAAATTCAAATCTTGCCATTTTTTCAGTAAATTCGGATACAACTGACCGTAAGTGGGCATGCAAAGAACTCGCATGCCCCTGGGAACTACTTTAAAGTGAATACATGCCTGTAGATGTTTTCTTTGCCAGGAAAACCTTTGCAGTTTGTACAGGTTGTTTTCTAGTTCTCTCATTAGATCAAAAAATTCATTCATGTTCCTATCAGGTTCACTTCTTGACATTTTAGAACTGCCCATTTCAGCAAAGTCTAGTGTTAGTAGGGGATTATTCTTTTGCGGCAGAAAAGCATCAATGTTCAATAAGTTCATACTAGCTTCTGGATTGTAATCAAGTTCTACATCGACATTCTCCATAGCGTGGAGGTAGCGGTACAATTTAAAAAAAAAAAGAAAAAATACCAAATGGAATTACCGCTAACTCTCCTAAAGTATCCTGCTGCAAATGCAAGAGCCAAAATCGTAGTAACTGAAACAGTGATCAGGATATACCACGTGAAGTCCGTTCATAAGAAAAAGCTTCTTTATTCCATAAGAAAAACAGAAATAAGCGCTTTCGCGTGCTTAACACACACTTCTTCAGATCTACTATTATCATATTGTTACATCTCTTTTATATAGTAAAAGCAGGCATTTAATTCAATACAGCAATCAGCACATAATCACCTAATTAACTAATTAATCGAATTAATCAAATGATTAAAGGTACATCCTAGTTAAAAACTTACTGAATCAGTGCAACATTTAAAATGTTTAAGAACATATAGTATGTCTTCCTTATTCATTCCTTTCAAAATAAACCCTCATAGACAGAGTATATATCTAAGATACACTTATTTACAACTCTACTGCCTAACCGACGCAACTATACATCTAAAAAATCCAAAAAAATAAAAATAAAAAAAAATACATCTAAAGTAGCCATTAAATTGTTCTTTAGAAACAATAATAGTGATTGTGTAATTAACACTATGAATAGTTTCAAACGAAATAGTACTTTTTGTCCACCTTTCCCACCTGTTTTGGAATGTTTTATAAAATCATGTGAAAAGGATATATATGTGTTTTATGCTAGGAAACATGTTAAAAACAGATTTTTTAATTTAAGCAATGCTGAATATATTTCTTTGAATGGCTTACTAAGGAACACTAATGTGGTAGTATTGCCTGCTGATAAAGGGGGAGGGGTGGTTTTATTAGATAAAGAGACTATGGAGAATACGTTGAGAAGTGACAATACTTATAAGGTACTAACCCTTGAAGATGTTATGAAAATAATTAATAGTGTTAGCGATAACTTGTACGACCTTTTGATGTGTCAACAAATTAGTAAAGAAATGTATGAATATTTGTATGTTGAAGAACCCCTTATACCAACTTTGAAAGGTCTTCCTAAAGTACACAAGGGAGCTAAACCATTACGGATGAGACCTATCGTCTCAGGTAGACAATGGGCGATTTACTATGCCTCCATATTTATAGAAAAAATGTTGAGACTGCTTGTTGACAATATCATTACTATTTTAAAAGATACACAACAGCTGCTGAATGACTTGGAATGTATTGAGCTAATTAAGACAGATACGAGTGAGTTAATACTAGTGACACTAGATGTCTGTAACTTATTTACTTGCATCCCAAATGAATATGGGCTGCAAGCTATTAGAGAGCTAATGGTCAAAGAGAGTAGCTTCTCGAGCAGTAGACAAATTTTGCTCAGTCAACTCTTGGATATGGTTCTTTACTATAATCTGTTTTTGTTCAACAATAAATATTATCTACAAACATGGGGTGTCGCTATGGGCACCCCATGTGCGAACTCCTACGCTAATCTCGTCCTACACTACTGGGAACAAAAGCATTTGTTTAATAGTGTATGGATGAGCAAAATAGGGATTTATAGGAGATTTGTAGATGATGTAATACTTGTTTGGAAAGGGACCCCAGAAGAATTAAAGAGTTTTGTGGACTATTTACATGGGACCACAGAATTTCTAAGATTTACTTATGAATTTTCTAGTGAAAGTATTAATTTCTTAGATTTGACTTTATATTTCAATACAGATGGGAAGTTGGTTTCTAAATTGTTTAGGAAAGAATGTTGGAGAAACACTATGTTGGAACACAGTAGTATGCATCCCAGGTATGTTTTTCATGGGATAGTAAGGGGTCAGTTCTCAAGAATCACGAGAATATGTAAGGACCCTTTTATACTACAAAAAGAAGCAGACAGGCTGGAATCCATTTTTGCAGAGAGAGGTTATAATTCAGCGTTGGTCAAGAATATGAGGCATGACATTCTTACCTTTATGGGAAGTAAAAGTTCATCCTCTTTAGAATTAACTATTAATATGGAAGATGAGACACATTTTGAAAATAGGAATAGGCCAATTACCAACACATATAGAGTCAAAGATGCAAGGGTTAGTTATGTAATGAAATATACAAATGATAATGCTGAGATCAGAAGAATTATAAGGAAACACTGGAATATACTTATCACAACAGAAGAGATACGCATACTTGTGGGAGATAAACCTGCATTTGTGTTTTATACTTGTGACAATTTGAAAGATATCTTTTCTAGGAATTTGTATAACAATTCCAGCAGATTAATAAGTGAAAATGCAACATGTGGCACTTTTCCATGTTTGAAATGCAACATGTGCAAATATATTACATCAGTACAATGTTATCACCATCCCAACGGTCATTTTGACTTCAAACCTAAGTTGTACACTGACTGTAACACTATGAACCTGGTCTATATGGTGAACTGTACACTATGCCAGGCGTTTTATGTTGGACTTACTAAAAGGAAACTAAAAGAACGCATTTACAATCACATTTACGACATTCGTAAACAGAATGAGTTGAATGCGTTAGCTAAGCACATAAAACAGAATCCTACCCATGAGTTTAGGTTCAGGGTCCTACAAGTAGCAAGGGATAGTGTTAGAATGGGTGATAGAAGTAATCATCTACATAAATTAGAGCTAGACTGGATCTTTAGAACAGGAGCACACAGAGAGCCTGGCATTAATAATTATGTCTCCTTAAAACCAGTGTTACAACAGAAATGAAATTTGAATTGATGTTTTAGGATGATTGAATATTATTAAGCTAGATGAAGCTTAATCAATGTTATTTTTAGCTAAACAAGTGATTATTTATTAAATCAGATCAATAAGTTTTTTAGTATTATTAATGGTCTTTGGACTTTGACATTAAGTGTATAAAACCCAGGCTAACACTTATATTTTAATTAATATTTTAGTTTGTCATATATATATATGTGGGAAGTGTGTAGCTCGAATATCAGTATGGCTTCTAACCACACACCACCATTTTACATTTTATAATATACTATAGATCATACTTTCTGTTGATTTTATTATTTTTACTGTTTATTTGACAGGCAGGTTGCATAATAGTATGGTTGGTTTATTTGTTTATTTTTATTTTCATTTTCATAGGTACTCAGCACATATAATGTATTCATTATGAGTTATGGTACATGTTCAATAAGTTGAAATTCTAGTTTCATAGTTATGTAGTTTATACATCACTATGTCTATACACTTTGTTATAAATAAGTAAGAATTCTTAACGTAATATGATTGCGACAAGTTGTCATCTATGAAATTAGGAATACAATTTTGATTGTTTAACAAGACGCAATGTAAATAATATCGTTGCGTCTTTACGTTACAATGTATTTAGTTTTTCAATTACCCTGGTATGAGGAAGTTAGTCAGACGCATAGCGTCACCATAAAATTGTACTTTGTCTTACTAAATCGTATGAATTAAGACAATAGTGAGACATTTTCAAAGCTATAGTTATATATACTCTCGAATATGCTGCACATATATTATATATTATATTATATATTTCATATACAACTGTATGCTCTCATCATCTGATGTTTTTAGTGATTTTTTAGATGTATAGTTGCGTCGGTTAGGCAGTAGAGTTGTAAATAAGTGTATCTTAGATATATACTCTGTCTATGAGGGTTTATTTTGAAAGGAATGAATAAGGAAGACATACTATATGTTCTTAAACATTTTAAATGTTGCACTGATTCAGTAAGTTTTTAATTAAGATGTACCTTTAATCATTTGATTAATTCGATTAATTAGTTAATTAGGTGATTATGTGCTGATTGCTGTATTGAACTAAATGCCTGCTTTTACTATATAAAAGAGATGTAACAATATGATAATAGTAGATCTGAAGAAGCGTGCATTAAGCACGCGAAAGCGCTTATCTCTGTTTTTCTTATGGAATAAAGAAGCTTTTTCTTATGAACGGACTTCTCATGGTGTATCCTGATCACTGTTTCAGTTACTACAATTTTGGCTCTTGCATTTGCAGCAGGATACTTTAGGAGAGTTAGCGGTAATTCCATTTGGTATTTTTTTATTAATGTAATAATTTATGCTTTTTATTTAGAGTCTATGTTCATTTTACTTTTCACCAGAAAGTGTTTTATTACTTCTGTGTTCTGAAGCCTCCCTTAAAATAGTGATGCATTGGTCTGACTTTGCATACTGCAGTATATACTTTCAAACTAAGAGTTTGAATTTTCTACGTCTGACTCTGCTGTCACAGTTATGGAAGATTGTCCTTCTGGCCAGATGTTGTACATGGTTCTGCAGAATTTGATGACAACTCAAAATATTTGTGATAGTGAAAATTGCCTGAAAAGGCTAGCAAAAAATCTCTTCTTGTTTCCGAATGGGCTTCATTTCCAGATTTCATTAATCAGATGGCACATTTACATAACACATACTAGCAGACTGAGCTAGTGCTTTGATTAGGTACCTAACAATGTAATTTTTTCCAAATGTTATTTCTGTAGTCATGCAAAACTAATACAATTTTTGAGCTTAATAAACATGATAGAATCTGTTCAGAAGCCTGTTGCTCTTTTGAACAGATGCAATTGTCTAATTGTTTCAGACTGTCTATGTTTGAAAGCACATTTCTTAAGAGTAATTTACTATGTTGGATTGAGTAAATTGTTAGCAAAACCTGAAACACATCTTTCAATAAATCGTTTCATGTTATGACTTAAACTTCACATTTGCATATCCTTTTTTACAATAAGAACTGTACTTATCTCCCTTATAAATGAGATAACATAGTTTTGACTGCCTGTTTCTTTGAACTGTGATATAGTACATGGTGTCCTTTTCATACACACTCAACAAAGGAACATCTTTTTTGTATCATACTGTTTTCTACTGCTTTGTCTAGTTGTGGACTTGTTTTTCATCTTATGAAAGCAAGGTTGCAATGTTGCACAGGCCAGACGGATTATCATTTCTGACAGTCTTCACTCACATGTTCAACGATCACCAGTCTATTACTGCCCTAATTACAACAATACTTACTTTAATTCTGCACCTTCACTCTGTTCTTCTTTTCTTTCTTCTTCTTTCTTCTTGTTGTTCTGTTCTTCCTTCTAGCACAGCTGACAATCCACCCAAATAAAAAAAAAAAAAAAAAGTAAAATAATCCGATAAAAAGTTTAAAAAAAGGTCACGACAATCCACAAGTCAAGCCCACAACTGACTGATTGATTCTCGTTCTTTTCCCAGCTCATGATAAAGCCTGGGAAGAGAGCGACAACCAATCAACAGCATTTAGCCCAGCAAGCCCGTCATGACGTGCCTGCGGACGTCGCAGTCCGAGCCCCTTCCAATTCTATGCGGTTTGGAACCGCATAGACTTCTGGGCATCACAATGATGCCTTCATTGACTCCACCGGGCTGCAATCTAAAAAAAATATATATATATATATATATATATATATATGTTTAAAACCACCGCAGCCCGAGGCGGTTACAGTGCGCATGCGCGTACTTCCGAGTCGCGGACTCGAATTTTGTTTTAAACCAAAAAAAAGGTATTTTTTTTTTTTTTTACATTTTGATTGTCTCACTGTCTCACTTATAATTTAGCTGAGGGGGCTGCAGTCCGGCAGTCCGATGCCACGAGCCGCCCCTGATCAACACTGAATCCAAGACCTGTGTACATTAAAATACTAAACTATCAAGATGTAAACAAAATCATCCTGGCAGCTAAGAAAAAAGGCACACTTACCTGGAATAATAACAAAATCTCATTTGCCCAGGATCTTCTCATACAGATAAGACAAGCAAGGCAACTCCTTTCACCATACTGCAGATTTCTAATAGAGAAAAAAATCAAATTCCAGATGAAATTCCCAAATCTATTAATTTTCTATGTTAAAGAAGTGAAATATATGGTAGCTAACCGCAAAGAGGCAAAAGAGACATTTCTGGCTGCTTTCAAGCAGATTCCACCTTCAGAAAAGAAATAAAAGTTCAAAATATGATAAACGACCCTCGAGTGAAGAAACAAGCTGATTTGCAAGCATTGTAGATGGGAATCCATTCCAGAGAACTTCCCCTGGCTGCCTAGGCCCTTAACTTCACAAAGTCACGAGAAGCACAGGAAAATGAAGTATAGCCTGTATAGGAACCAAAAATCAACTGCCATTTCCGATGCGCACATTTCAGGAAGGAACCACCTTCAGGGAAAAGCACGAACAAGGTGGAACTGGAAACAATGAGAACAGACTCCAACTTAATATGCACTGTTTAACCACCTTCAGGGACTTTGGCTTGTTAAATCGTTCCCCTTCGAACTCGAGGGCTCCATTGTGAAGACCAACCATACTAAAGGGACTGTTAAAAGCTTCTGAAGAGTCTTCAGTGTCAAAAACGGAAATTGACCTGCTCCTTTTTAAAGATGTAAACAAGCACCAAATATGCACAACATTCTGCAAGCAAGACCTTGAAGAATTAAGGTACTATTACACTGAAACACTCACTAAGACTGTACACCCATCACTGTATGACTGATTGAAGAACTCAACCTTAAATAATAAATAAGTAATAATCTACTAAAAAACAGTCTAGCTTGCAAACATATTCTAGGAAAAGGACTAATGACTTGCATAAATGCTGAAAAATGTTAAAATCAGAAACTTGCAAAGGTAACCTAATAATACTTAAAAACTGAAATGTAACCTGCTAAGCAAACTGTAGATAAGGATCTGCCTGACCTAACTGAGAAATATATGTGCATGCAAATTGTTTTTGTAATCTTTCTCCTACCCAGGAGTAAAGGTGCCAACAACATATTATATAACCTACATAATATATGTGGAAGGCTATATAGGCACCAATGTTGATCAAATATTGAGTTTATAAAGGGGAGGAAAAGTAGCAGAATGAATGGAAAATGTAAATATGACAAGCTTGACATCTGATTCATAATACTGTGTTACACTATCTGACATAAGCTACTGAGAAATTGTTTATTAACATGCTCTTTTACAAATATCATTAGAAAGATGATGTGCCAAGGACATATATTATAATCCTTGCAGATAGATGAGAAAGACTAAATAGGCACCATAGATATACAAAACTCTGAATAAATAAAGGCAAGGTTAAGTAATAAGTGGAAGGAAAAGGCAAATATGTCAAGGTTGACAACTAAACACTAATTCCATGTTATGCAACTGGATATAAATTACTGAGGAAATGTGTATGAATATGATGTTTAAAGATACATTATTAGACAGGTTATAGGTGCCAAGATTTTATTTCACAACCCACATACATTTATGTGAAAGACCATACAGATACAAAGGAGTTTGACAAACCTGACATTAATATAACAATACGATGTTACACAACCTGATACACACTATTGAGAAAATATTTGCAATGGACTGCTTTAAAAACACTATTAGGAAGAATAAACCACAAGATAAAAACAATACATGCTGCACTCTAACTGCAACACTACAAATGTATAATAGTTTTGTTGAAAGGGACTAGGGACTTTATTAGCAGTGTTTTCTGGGGAACTAGTTTGTTCAGCTTAGCTCGTATTGTATATAGTCGCACACGGGGGTTAATATGTGACAAATTCACATGTAAAAAGAAAACACAACCAAAGATTAGATGGCAAAGTAACCCACATATTGAACCTTCACCCCCCCCCCGATTATTCCTGGTCAAGGGGTATAGTGGATAGGCACAGAGAAGGGACGGGGATAGATGGATACTTTACACAACCATTACACACCAACACATACGAAGACCACGAATCCAAACTAACACACAAATCATACCTAATGAATATATTTAATAAATAAATGTGGGAACTAGAGTCATGGAATATTAAAGGATTCCAAAATACGAAAAAAAGAAAATTATTCCTACACCTTGCATTGAAAACCAAAGCTAATCTCATACTAATACAAGAAACATATTTAACCACAGAGCAATGGGCAGAAATTAACAGGAAGAAATGGATACGGCAAATCATAGCCTCAGAGGGAAAAACAAACTGTGCTGGGGTGGCCATAATAATCAAAAAACAATTTCAGGAAAAAATCCTTAAAACCAAAGCCAACAAGGAGGGAAGATGGTGTTACATAACATTTACTAACCCTACACTACCAAAACCCATAATGGTGCTTAATATATATGCACCCTGTAGTAACCAACAACACTTCTTTATGTCACTATATCCAACCTTAAACCAATTTAAAGACCACTATTTAATGATTGGAGGTGACTGGAACACATACCAAAACCCAGAGAAGGACAAATCTAACTTGACTAAATCATATAATAAACAAGCCTCTTTAGCTTTAAACGAATTCAAACAAGACTTCAAACTATATGACCCATTTAAATATGGAGATAATGACGATAAAGCCAGGAAATTCACATTTTATTCACAATGCCATAAAATGTGGTCAAGAACAGACTTCTGTTTAATTTCAGATATATTCATTAACATGGACCCAACAACAATTATCCACACCAGGTTTTTTCGGACCATTCTAAAATCACACTGAACATCTACTGGGACAAAAAATATATATATAGAGAATAGAGGGCATAACTGCTCACCAAAATTGAAGTGATAAAAGAAGTAGAAGAAATACTAAAAACATCTCTTGCTAATACTCTCAACTCAAAAGTACCAATGAACATAGAATGGGCCGTGACCAAAGCACAAATTAAAGGAGTATTTATCAAAAAAGCAGCATATTATAAAAAAATACAACTAAAAGAGGAACAGACACTCAAAGGGAAAATAGAGCATCTTGAAAAAGAACTGTTAAGTAACCCTAAGAAACAGACAGAGAAAGAACTCTTAAAAATGCAAAGAGACCTTTATATGCTAGAAACCAGAAACCTATCATTCTACGAAGCTAGAATGCTAGCCACCTATGCAGAAGAAGCACAAATCCCATCTAGAGCTCTATCCAGAATTATCTCCCAACACAAAACTGCCTCCAATATATCATAAATAAACCACAAGGACAAACACTACACAAAAATGAGGACATTGTCAAACTACTTGAACAAATATACTTTCAGATATATGGAGAGCAAACATTACAAACTGAACCCATATCCATCAATGAAATGATCTCAACAATCAAACACTTAAAAACGCACAAGGCTCCGGGATCAGATGGTCTCACCTCAGAATTCTACAAAGCATTTACCCCCTTGATAGCTAAGCTACTACATTATATTTTGAAGTACATAATAAACAATAAAATAAATGATATTCTCTTCAATGCCTCTAAAACCATCTTTATATTAAAAGAACATGTGACCCCAAAAACCCTGACAGCTACAGACCCATCTCTCTCTTAAACCTGGATACAAAAATACTTACCTCAATACTTGCGAATAGATTGAAAAACCTGATAGAAAAAATAATTTCTTCAGAACAATCTGGATTTACACCACATAGAAAGACTAGTGACAACACATTAACATTAGATGCGCTAATTTCCTATGCAAATCGGAACAATACTAACATCTATACAATGGTAGTAGATGCTCACAAGGCATTTGATAGGGTCAACATAGAATTCTTACTCCAAATATTACCGTACTTTGATATACCTAATAACTTCATACAGATCATCCAAACTCTCTATAGTAATCCCTATACACCCCTATATATTAATAAAACATGGTCAAATAGAATTCTGATAAAAAATGGAACAAGGCAAGGATGCCCGTTATCACCCTTTCTCTTTAACCTATACTTAGAACCTCAATTCTTACACATTAAACAAAATACATACCATAACCCCCCCATCAGTACACAACTTGAAAATTTATCTCACTGCTTTTGCAGATGATCTGAACATATACTGCAGCACACCAAATTCAGATATAAACAAAATAATAACTGCAATTGAACAATTCTCAACCATGTCTAACTATAAATTAAATCTTAATAAAACCAATATTTTCCCCTTAAAAACACCCAAACTCATTCCATTAATACCACTTCTGGACACAATAAAAATAAAAGAAGAAACTAAATATTTGGGAATTACCTTTTTCCAGAATAAACAAGATTTCTACCAATATAATGTAACTCTCAAATGGCAAAACATAATGCAGGACTGTAAAAGGTGGAACAACCTAAAACTACCATTCATGGCGAAAGTATCAATAATAAAAATGAATATTTTACCTAGACTAACGTACATTTTCATGACATCACAGGTAATAAAAAGACATGCCGTAGGTGGATCGGACACTCTAAATTGGCTCTAGGTGTGAGTGTGTGCATGTGTGCACCTTCTGTGGAAGGTTGGGCGCTGGGCTGGCAACTCAACACCGTAAAACTCCACTGCCAATCATGAGTGGACAGATGATCTGCTGTAGTGACCCCTAACCGGGAAAAGCTGAAAGAAGAAGAAGAAGAAGAAACTCTTTAACCAAATACACACCTTTCTGGCAAAGTTTATATGAGAACCTAAGAAAACCAGAATTTCCTATCCAAAATTAACACTGCCTAAGAACAAAGGAGGGCTGAATCCAGGGGTGGCCCGTGCTATTGGACTGCCGGACTGCAGCCACCCCAGCTGTAAAAAAAGAAAGAAAGTAAAATAAAATACAAAGATAGAAAATAAAGAAATGATTGCAAGTAGCGGACCTTCGCACTAGCAGCATTGCTGATATCCAGACTGCTGCTGAACCAGTCTGGAGCATGTACAGACTGTCTCAGCAGCAGTCCGGAGTAAGAAGCATTCAAGTGCAGAGATCCCAGAAGTCTGTGCAGTTGTAATTGCATAGACTGTCACTGGAAAGGGATCGGACTGGGACTGCAACGTCGGGGAAGGACATCTCATGGGCTTTCTAGTGCAAGGAAGGACTTAGTGCTGCAACGGACGGTGTGTGTGTGTGTGTGTGTGTGTGTGTGTGTGTGTGTGTGTGTGTGTATGTATAAAATTCCCCAGGCGCTACATGGTGGTCGGTAGAGAATAAGGCTTGAACCCTGTACCTAGGTGGCAAGAGCCTGAATTCCCTACCCAACACCATTTGGAAAAATGTTGCAGATTTTTCCCTCATACTTGTTCTGTTTCTCATAAAATCTATGGTTTCTGTATTCTTGTGTCCTTGCAAAGCCAGTAGTGCATTGGTGCAGTGGTGGCATTGTTGCCTGACATCTACATGTTCTCTGGTTTGATTCTGGGCTGGGGTGCCTTACCTTCTGTGTGGAGTCTGCATGCCCTCCCTGTTTTTGTGTCCTCCCATCTTACAAAGGCATGTGTGTGTCTGGAGTGTTTCTCCCTGGGCCTCTGCTAAAAATTAGCTTTTGTTCCCAGTCAGACTTTCCTGGTTAACAAATGTTAAAAATGACATGCATTTGAATATCAGACTTCATATTCTTCAGAAAGTGCATGGTAACACAAACGCTTTTATTCTAGCAATTTTCTAAGTGTATACGATGGATATTTTAAATTTGTCCCTATTTTTGGGACTGTATTCCCCCATTATTGGCTTCATCCAGGTTTTGTGCTAAGGTTGAGAGCTATGGTAAGAACTGAATTCACTGAATATGTTTGGGGGCTATATTCCTCCATTACTGGCTTTGTCCGGGTGTTTTTTGCTAAGAGGTTGAGAGCTATGGTGAGAATTGAATTCACTTAATGCTTGGGGGCTGTATTCACCCATTATTGGCTTTGTTCAGATGTTTTGTGCTAAGAGGTTGACAGCTGTGCTATGGTGAGAACTGAATTTACTAAATGGTAGCCATTTAAGTTTCTGACTTCCTCTTTCATAAAACAGCTGATTTGGCATAGTGGTTCTCTGACTGTTTTGCACAGTGTCCTGGGTTTAAGGCTTGGCAGTGAAATGTATGCTGGTAACACAGCATTTTATTCTAGCAACTTTCCAACATTATACAAGCAATGTTTAAAATGTGCCCTTGGTTTTTGGGATTTTGCCCCCCCACAATAAACTTTGGCTTTTTCCAGATTTCTTTGTACTGCAAAGTTCAGAGATACAACTGAGTGAGTAGATTTTACAAGGAGCTGAGAGCTGCAGGGGAGCGAAAGTTTAGTGCTGATTATGCTGAGTCTGCTTGCATTGTTAATAGCACAACAGGTAATATATTTGCTTTTGATGCAGAAGGCTGTGGGTTCTACTCCCACAGTAGATAGATGCATTGCTGATACTGTACTGTGTTGCAAAAGGGGTGGATGATGCACTCCTTTTTGGCGAAGATACCTAATAACTATGAACCTGTTATCAGTTTGCCATCCACTCCCTATTGCAATATTGCTAGCTTATCATTTTTTTAGTGTAAGATAGGCAATTTATTCCTCAAGGGTAACAGGCACTTTATTTGTAGATGAAACAATGAAATACAAAGTTGTTTGCTACAACCTCTTCATTAGTTACAGATCTCTTTAATGTGGAATTATTTAGATGACTTTTACTTCTGCAGAGATTGTGCATATGTACTGATACTGGTGGACTGTAGAAGTTTGAGTAGACTTTTATGATGGAAATGTTCTGAATTGGGCAGTTTTGTCATTACTGGTGCATGCATTTTGTTTCATTGTTTACTGGAAACATTTCAAAACAATAAACTTAAAACACCCTCTAAAACTGTACTGTATTGTTCAAGGAATATAATTTAATACAATCAGGAAGGTGTATGAAAGAGCATGTGTATGTTTCGTGTGTAAGGGGCCTGTGATTTGAAAACAGCCCAAACCTAAAGTTAATCTGCCACTGGCAAAATTAATTTCTTTGAATGTGGGTTTCAATGCTGTTTCAGAGATTGTGAGTTTTCAAGGGCAGAGAAGTTTTAATGCTAAGTCTTTTCTCATTGTGAGACTGCATTGCTTTGTTTAGCAGATATATCTATTAGTGTTTGTGCTGTAAAATGCAAAATAAAACTTTTAAATGAAGTCCAAATCGTTGCAGAAGTAAAGCAGTATGCACATTAGTGTTTATGGTAAATGGGGTGAAATAGCCAAGTAATGGTTCATTGGAATGGCTGTAGGGGGGAAGCTCCATTCGACCATGATTTTGTGAGGGGGGAAGGGCAGCAAACTCAAAGACAGCCCCGGCCGAACTATACCTCTCAACTGTCCAAATTTTTGCAGAATGAATAGATTTTTGCTTCTTATTTTTTGTTTGTTCCTCGTAAAATTTGTGGTTTTCTGTCAAATCACTTAGGAATGAAGTCACTAAATAATGACAGACACTGACTTTCAGACTTCATAACCTTCATAAAAATGCATGCTAAAGCAAGATCTGTTATTCGATCAACTGTCTCAGTTTATTCAAGAGCAATTTTTAGTACTGTTTATATGTTTCCCCCATATATTTGGCCTTGTCCGGATTTCCTGCATTAACAGGTTGAGAGGTACATGCAAATAAATTGCTTTATAGAATTAGGCATATCCAAACCTCTCAACTGTCCCCAATTTTGGCTCAAAATGTTGCTCTTCCCCTAATAATCCCTCCGCAAAATGCCAATTTTGGAAGAAAACATGGAGGGTTTGCAATTAATAAATAACTGTAATAATCAGTTATAGATTACTTTTATTTCAGAAATGCATGTAGATTCTTTTATTTTGTCAGCTGCTCAAGTTAGCAGTACCAATATTAAAAAATGTCCCTTCTTTGACAGGTTCCCAGCTGTACTGTGTGGCTATTTTATATTTTTGAATCACATTTTTGGTCCATTTTTCATAAAATTGTGGGTTTTTTTTGGCAAAATAGTGGCAAATCATTAAAGACTGAAGTTAGAAAATAATGGCAAACATTTGAGTTTCAGATTTCATACCATTCAAAAAATTCATACTAATACAATACTATTCTATTATATTTCTAAGTTTATAAGAACAATATTTAAAATGTGTCATTTTTGGGCCTTTGTCCCATTTCTTTGTATGACTTTGTCCATATTTCTTGCTCTGAGGTTGAGAGGTATGACAAATGTGTCAGGGCCATCACAAGTCAGCCAGAGACATTTCAGATTGTGACATACTTGTTGCACCCCACTCCCCCATGTAGTGACTCTGGATGTGTCCAAGCAAGGCAAGGAGCAGTTATGCAGTGTAAATGTGCAGACTATCCCCCCCTCCCATCCAAGGTAGACACAAGTACTACAATTGCTTTTCATCTGTCCTTGATTTTGCAGAATGTTCTGGTTTCTGTCATATTCTTATACTGTTGATTTATGCTTATTATTATTCAGAAAGTGCCTGTTGCTCTGTGTTTAAGTAGCAGTGCTTTAATGACCATCTGGTAAGCTTGTCTGAGATTGTAAGATGCAAGTAAGTTTGAATAAGCATACTGTTAAAGAATTGCCAACATTGAAAACCTTTCTGTTGTTGCCATGCAGAGAATACTTACATAACTAGATAACATATAAGCCTTGGGTATTGAAATGCATATGATAGTATTTGTAATAAATGACAGGATTACATTATTTTAAGAGCTCATTACAGGCTTTACCTGCAAACTAAACAGAATGCCAATCTATCATGTGTGGTCCACATCCTGTGCAGTAATCCTTTAAGCAATGTATGTTGAGCTTGTTTCCTGTTTGCTTTTCATTTTTTACTTTGATCATGTTTTCCCCATGAAACAAGTAGATAGTTGTTAGGCAGCAGGTCTTTTTTGGATAAGAAACATTTTTACAAGTGGGGGTATCACAGAGATTGCTACTTTCAGCATGTTACTTGGTAGTTTAATAAAGCTGAATATAAATTATAATTAGAACTGCAGTGCAAGGAGAAGTGGTTTGAGTTGAGTGCTGCTTGTTTTTCTTATACTTGATTTTGACTGGCATTACAGTAATGTATTTAAAAAGTAATTTATTTTTTCATGCCTCACAACCTTTTTTTTTCCGACTAGATATTAAGTAAGCTGTCATGCAGCCAATGGATTGAAATATGTTTTTTCTTCTACGCTTCATTTTGTCTTGATTGGACTCTCATAATGATGGTTTGGCACCCAGGGCAGAGTATTTAATTAAAGTTACAGTTTTTGTGGTTTTGAGCATAGCTCCTCCCCTTTCTAGTTGGCCACACCCATTCCCATTGACCCCCCACCCATTCAGCTGTCTCCTGCAGCCCCCGCCCTTTGATTTGAAGTCACCAGCCGCCACTGGCTGAATCTACCCGATTTTAAAACCTATCACTCTATCATTAACACCAACAGAATACTAAGAATAGCTGAACATGATCCGACAAAGAAAAACTGGTCTCCTCCTTGGGTGACAATATACTATAGATGTAAGCACTAGGTATCAATCCTAAAGCACTCCCATTCCTGAGTCAAAAAGAAATACAAACTTACAACATTCTAGATCACTTAAAACACTCTATCAACATAACACAAAAACGGTTTCAATCTTTGAACCTTGGACAAGCCATAACAATACTACAGCCTCTCCATAAAAACCCAAACCTAAAAATAAACAAAATGCTAGACTTAGAATGCTTTCCGCTTCTAAAAGACAAAACAATCCAAGATATCTTCCCATATCTTAATAGCACAATACAGGAAATTAGGACTAACTTAAATCTTTCCAAATCTTACATAATAATACTAAGACAAATCAAAGAACTGTGTTCCAGTTACCTCCAAAACACTACTATATCCAGTAAAGAAAGAAACTAGCAATTTGCATTGGAAAAATATTCTTTCAACAAGGAAAACTATTACTAATTCATATAAAATGATAAGCAAGATTAAATTCCAGAAGGAGCTTCTCTTTTCCAATTACTGGAGAAAACTAAAACCCTCCATAGATGACCAACAAATAACATAAGCAATTAGCTTACCACTGAAGATCATACCACTTAAAAAATTAGCTTACACACAGCTAATGATCAATAATAACACTTACTTCACACCTGCAATCCTCCACAAATTCAATACATCAAGGTCACCACTATGCCCACACTGCAAGGACCAGACAGCCGACCTATTGTATGTATTTTGGAGTTGCAAATGTGTGTACAATTATGGAATTCTCTCAAAGTACAGTTACAAAAGATGGGCTACCAAACTTCAACATTATCATGAGAATTTGCCTTATTACACACTCTTCCAACTAACATTCCCAAAAAACAAGCAGATACACTCAATAATTTTTCTACTAACGAAATTATATATAGCTCTCAAATGGCTAGATCAGTTGAATATATCTTGGGAGGGTTTTAAACAAATAGCCATAAAACATCTCTTAGCTCACAAAATAGCAATGGATAAAAGAAACCAAACATGAAGTCCAGAGAAATCTGGGAAAAAACCTTTAATATAATATTAGCATAGTCAACCACATAGCAGCTTAAGAATACACCTTAATGGAACCTAGAAACTCATACAGGATTTGCCATCCCTTCTGAACAGGTGAACATCTTCCACTGTGATGCCGTCATGGCAGATTGTAGATCCACCGACCCTGTGCATCAAGCCATGCATGAACCCATTCTGTAAACATCTGGCCTTGTGAGCTGCCCGTTGACTGTTTGCTGTTTTCCATATCTGTCGAGGAATTATACAGACCACACAAAATGACAAGGTGGCTACCACAACTGCAGGTGTTTAAAAATTGCTGTGATTTGAAACCGTAGCATTCCGAGTGGGTGAGTGATGACATCATTCCCTCCAATGTGCAGCACAAGAATGTCAGGCTCAGGACAGATGGAACACTTCTCTTCCAACAACTGCAGTACTCCGCTCCAATGCATACAGCTTCTTGCAATCCAGTATACCTTCACACTGGATGTGGGGAAGCTCAAGTTGTACTGGTTTTCAGTTTCTGAGGCATGGCTGGCAGCCCAGTGAATGTAGGAATGGCCACATACCCACACTCTCACTTGTCGTTCTCCTGGTCGTGAAGCCATGTCAGTGTCAGAAGGTGGACAAACCTGTACAGCAAAGAAAATGCAAACAGATTACTACTGATGTTTGACAGATGTATTGGAAGACTACATACGTATGTATATCATATGCATTACCTGGTGAGCCCATCCAAATCTTCCAGCCTAGCCACAGGGGCAGTATTCTTTGCACTAGGTACATAAGTGGTGATGACACTGCAGAGATACATACCTACTACACACACACACACACACACACACACACACACACACACACACACACACACACACACACACACACACACACACAGGTTTTGTATTAGCATGTTCTAATACATGTTAGTGTGGAGTGCAGAGGCATTCATTATCATTCAGTAGAAATACTATATCATTATAATTAAGTCAAAACAGCATAACACTTGGATGTTACTGAGCCCTTCCTCCTACCACCTAATTTCTACCCATGACTGACTGACCATTTCCACCCATGACTGACTGGTACACAAATGAGTTATTTCCCCTACCAACATCTTCATTACTATATGTTATACACATGTCCCTAAATGAAACATTCATCCAAATGACCCCTTCAGGAAAATGTTGAGATACGCACAATCACCAAAATGTTATACATATATATATATATATATATATATATATATATATATATATGGGTCTACTTTACATACCCGAAACATTATTCACCGACACTCCGTTGACCGACACCTAAAGACCGACAGTACTAGAAACCGAAACTTTAACACGCCGACGATCATAATCCCGGCAATTGCACTTAACAGCAAATCACGTAATATTCAGCATTATGTATAAGTGTACCATACATCTACAGGGAAGTAGCCTACCATGATCAGTATTTGTGAGCAGTATCACAGTATTAGTGATGTATTTGAGGAGGTTTCACAAATACTGATCATGGTAGGCTACTTCCCTGTAGATGTATGGTACACTTATACATAATGCTGAATATTACGTGATTTGCTGTTAAGTGCAATTGTCAGGATTACGATCGTCGGCGTGTTAAAGTTTCGGTTTCTAGTACTGTCGGTCTTTAGGTGTACTTCATTTTATGTTGGCCAAACCTCTCGTCCACTAAGATTTCGCATAAGTGAGCATCTCAGTGCTATCAGAACTACAAAATTAACAAATGCCCTATAGAAGCATACTTTGATTCACCAAACTGCCCAATTTCAATTTACAATCATTGATAGGATTCAGCTGCCGAGGATGACCAAGGCAGGCTGGCATGAAAAGCTCAATAACATGGAAGCATTATGGATCACAAAACTGGGTGCTTTGTTCAAACCTGGGCTAAATGAATGTGGATAAAGCTGTATGCTGATATTATATATTTATACATATATACGTATTGTTGTATTTCAGGGTTTGAACTGAGCTTATTTTCCCAATTCCACTGGGGATTAATGTGATCAATATTAATGTAATATGATTATATTCTTTATTTAGATTTTTGTCACTATTTTCTGTTTTTATGAATTGTTCATATAAAAAAATTTCTTTTTTGGTTACATATCCCTTTAAATTTCTCAGTATATAAGGAACATCAGTATGCATCATTCTAACTTTTTCTTTCTGCACTGAAGAAGGCCATTACATTGGCCGAAACCGGTTTGCAGTTTCTTTGTTTTTTTATTTTGTGTTTCAATATGCCACAATAAAAGTAGTTTTCTGCTTGCCTTAACCTTTGTGCTGGCTCGTTTTGTGCGTTTTAACATTTGGTTTGAGCCTTGCACTGGATCTACCTTGCGTGTCTTTTTGGTTTGTTCCACAACAGTGATGTTGAAATGAACTGGATGTCCCTCCAAAATTGATGAAAAGACAAGACAAAGACTGGTCATGGAGGCTGCCAAGAGACCTGCAACAACATTGAAGGAGCTGCAGGAATTTCTGGCAAATACTGGTTGTGTACTACATGTGACACCAATCTCCTGTATTCTCCATGTATCTCAACTATGGGGTAGGGTTGCAAGACAGAACCCTTTTCTTACACAGAAAAACATCCCAGACCTAAATCCAATAGAAAATCTGAATGGTGACCTGAAGAGGGCTGTGCACAAGAAATGTCCTCGCAAATTTTGGACCAGCAGATGTAAATAAAGAACATTTGGTTTTCCAGGGATTCACTTGAAACAGCTGACAGAGGTGAGCAAGTGGTCTATGGAAATAATCAGCTTTAGATAGTCAGGAACACAACAGTATATAAAACTGATCTAAGGGTTTGCAGGACATTCAAACTTGACCCTCTGTCTCAACCAATACAATTCCAAAAATAAGACAAATCAGAATACAGTTGCAGACATTTCACACTGCCATACAAAGTTGTATAATAAAATCTCAGTATTCGTCCCTTATTGAGTACAATGCCACTTTCAGCATGTACCTCACCCATGAATTACCCTCAGAAATGTGACAGCAACACAACCTGCTGGAGAGAAAGGTTGGTCTCCCAGAGGCTGCCCTGTGTCTGGAATAGACTTCCCATACAAGTCTAACAGAACACCTTGCTGAGCCTATTCAAGTGCAGCCTTGATGAGTGGATGGGAAACCACAAATTTATCTCAGGAGTTCCACCTGTGTCCCTCATTTTCATAACTGTAGTCCTAAACAAACTGTGATATCTGTATATTTGTACAGCATACAGACAGTTCTTTTACCATGTTGTAAGGAGTAATACTGTCTTCAAAATGAGGTACCACGTGGCACAATTACATGCTCCATAGCAAACTTATTTACAAAAATATTAAAAAAATCATACTTGCTGCTATCCCAACTAAATAAACTGAGTGGAATTTACAAAAATAGTCCTGTCGAGTATGCACAAGCACCAAAATGCAGCATTACCCACAATGACCCTTGAGTAGTATGTCAGTAGTATAACAGTGACAACATGCTCAATACTAGACACAAAAATCCAGCATTTCTTCTGTTCCATTAATCATGCAACCATTTTGTTTTTTTGCAGATGGATATGGACAATCATATGAATAGAAGTCTATGCATGTTGGGCATTTCAATTCTAAAATAAGCAGAAAATAATAAACAAATAATCTAATAATACATTAAACATGTATATACACATGAAAAGAGTCACCTATTCTGTCCTTCAAAAATAATATATGCACTGCTCAGGTACATTAAGGCCAATAAACCAGTGTAACCTCACATCTGGATTGCACTTCCCAATTACTTATTTCATCTCATTTGAAGGGATTCCCCTCAGTTTGGGGAGTTATATGTTCCCAGCCTCAGCAATACAGGACTAAACGGACAAGATCTGTATATGTATATGTCTGATGTTACTGCAATGGATGAAGATCTCCCTTTTGCCATTTCAGCACTTTATTAATATTGCGTTATTGCACACAGCATATATTATAAAGTGCAAATGATCATCAGCTGCCAAAAATGACACAACAAGGTTTTACATGAATCCTGTACTTGAGTAAAGCACAACCAAATGTGTGCATATGCATTATTTCAGATAAAACAACCCATACCATTTTCTTTCAAATTTCTGCCACGCCACAAGGACAAACATGGGTTTCAACACACCCAAAGCAAAGATTATGCCCGACCTGAAGTGGGTGTTTATTTTGGGACCGGAGGACCACTAAAGAGTGCAGAGAGATACAGTGTTGCAGGGACTTCTAAACATGGAATGTCCTTGATACAAAATTCATGCTACAAAATGACCTCACTATAATGCGTTCTTTGGTACTGATTGTTAACTGATTCATTACATCAAAACTGCAGAAATGTACAAGCCCAACATCATATTACTACGAGTGCCAATACAATTTACAGCTACTATGGTTCTGTAAAAGTAACAGCACAGATGACCCACTTCTCATCCAGTGATCGTCCATTACTTTTGTAACCCTTACCACCCCTGTCATACACTATACAATTCTCATAAAACAAAAAGTTATACTTCTTCTCCTTAGCTACACGCCCTACAGTCAGTCCCCTATGCCCACCCAGTAGTCGGACTATGAGAACAGCTACAAGGGTAATTTCACTATCCCAGTGGAATAAGCCTAATATGTCCACAGGTAGTCTCATCAGTCATGCATAAAAGTTGCTGACAGTCCTGAAAAAAATGCTTTACTTCACCTTCCATGCTCATGTGCATAAACACTCGGATCTTCAAACCACAAACAGAAAACTGCGTAAGAAGCAGGCATGCCAACTGCTCCCGACTATTTCCACCACAATAAAGATTGTGACCGACAATGTCAAAGCATTTTCTATGCTAGAAATAAATTCCATATTTGCAGAAAATGTAATGCAACCTCAATGGAACTGGTCAGCAAATATGAAGCGCCACTTGAAGTATTAAAGCATCTCCAACACAAATTAGGTAAACATCCAGAAAAAAGTGGTCAGCAAGACTGTAGTGTAGTCCAACAGCAAAACAGAGCAACATGCCTGTGTGCACAACCAAGAAAATCAGTACTTCTGTCATACACAATGTTTTTATCATCCGTGTTCCCTTCACTACATGTGCCATGTTTGAGGAACTGCCTCCACTCAAGCAAAAACCATGATTTCAAGCCGCTATCAATTTTCACTGTTGGAAGCTTTACTTACGTGAGACAATAGCCCAAAGGACTTAAAAATTTGTCTTTTCTTTTTTGGCGGAATTTTTAAAAAGTAAAAAGGATGCTTGATACAGAAATAAAACTGGATTTTTTTAGCCTATGCTTCAAACAAGAGCAGAATTCCACAGCGTAAACTGACTACAACAAGATAAACAACAGGTTCTCTCACAAGCTAGTATGTAGTCCAAATACTATTCCTTGGACATCCCTCCACAGCGAATAAAAAAAAAAAAAAACAGGAAGAAGACATTGACTTACTCACTTCTTTCTCCAAGCTGGAGTCTGACATCTCTTTTGAGGCTATTACGCCGATAGACTGCCTGACATCTGCATTTGATCTTGCTGTCAAAGATGCCTTTGGAGGCTGATAAATCACACGCAACTAGCATGTTGCTGCTGACCATTTAGTTTGACAAAGCCAAAAGGAAAGCCTAGACTGGTTATTATAGCAATAACCCACGCCTGGGTGTGGGTAATGCTAAATTTACCCACGGTTGGCGTGGTTTGGTCGAGGCTTAAGCCCGAGGGACCAACCATGGGTAAATTTAGCATTACCCAACCACAGTGAGTTATTGCTATTATATGACATTATTTAAGAAAAGAAACTATTACTTTTCTTAAATAATGGCATAGTATAATGCCTGTTTACTGCCCGTCCGCAGATGTCTGGCATCCGCGGCAGTTCTGATGTACTCAGAGCTGTGGGCAAAGCAGAAAGCAAGATCTCCGTTGCTTTTATGTCTCGCTATGTTAAATGAGTTTAACATGGCGAGACATTAAAATAAACGGACATCTCCGTTGCTTATTTTAAACTGTCTCGCTATGTTAAACTCATTTAACATAGCGAACAAAAAGCAACGGAGATCTTGCTTTCTCCGTTGCTTTAAACACTGTCTCGCTATGTTAAGCGGGTTTAACATAGGCGTGACCTTTAAAATAAGCAACGGAGATCTCCGTTGCTTATTTTAAAAGCTGCCTATGTTAAACCCATTTAACATAGCGAGACAGTGTTTTAAAAAAACGAGTTATACTAATGGAAAAAAGTCCAGGCGACCGGACCTTTTTCCATTAGTATAACTCAATTTACAACGGGCACGCTGGCCAATCAGCGTGCACGTTTTGGGGGGGTCATGGTATAATATGCTTGTTTACCTACCAGCAGGGATCCCTCTTCACAAATGCATTTTACAGCTTTAAAGTTTTTAAAACATCAAGTACAAAAGTAATTTTCTTCCCTCTCCCCACAATGTATTTGAGTATATTTTCAATGTTTTATGCTTTTGTTACTGTTTAGCACTCAGGGAAGCCTTTACCCTTACAGATGGCTGTCACTAATATTCCTTGTAAACTAACATTAAAGACTTCCATGTTAGGTGCAGCAACACTTTATGAGCTTTCTACAGACATGACATCCTATTCGAAAACACCCATGGCCAATTTACCCTGGAAACTCTGTAGGCCAAGAACCTTCCACCCTATTCACCGATCATTTCTGGCACAACAGACAATGATACTCTAAAACAAAGTTGAGTGCAAACTTACTGAATTAGCTTACTTTCTGGCATAGACTGTTGTGTTGAAAGATTTGTTTTCTTTTCTTTGACCAGTACATTAGATTTAGGGAAGGGATCAGTACATTAGGCTTGGGAGGGGAAGGGGGTGTGACACAAGTCGTGGCTTGGATTGCAAGAATCTGATTGGCTGCCACCACTTGCTCTATCAAGAACTTTTAAACAGGATTTTCTACAATAATTTTAATATTAGCTTAATGTAAAAACATGCTGAATCGTAACTGTATAAGGTAATTTACACATTCAGTTACGATTTCAGCATGTTTTACATTAAGCTCAGCTACAAATCTGGAATACAGTTTCTCACACTTGTGAAAGGCACTCAGGGGTAACAGCTTCCAATTAGTATCTTCTCATGGCGTGCTTGGTGTTAAGCACAGAGGCACCATGAGAAGGTACTCAGGGTTAATGAGCTAAAAGGTTTAAATATATTTAATAATAAATAATAAAAGAACAAGACAATACTCAAACAACACAGTAACTGCAGAGTTCCGAATTACAGAAAATATTTTAAAACAGCATTGCAGGACAGTCTCAAATAAATACAGAAAACATCTAAACTAATCTTTGCTATATTTGTGTCTATATCTAAAAGATAATATGCCCTAAATGACTTACTTACAGAACAAGGCAAATGCAGATGAGAAGTGCTGAATAGATGTTTCTAGATCCAAGACAAGATACAAAATGCCCAGTCTCTGAGAGAGTTCTAAAATTAATATCAAAACATTACTGCTGGGTTAGCCTAGATGGCATCACTCTTTGTCACTTGCCTTCAGGTCCCAGGCTAACAGAAACTTAAAATTTAACATTTCTCTGTGAAAAATACATATCTCTCAGATGTTTGCCTAGAACTGGAAGTTGTAAAACAATTAAGCACTTTTACATTTGAAACCTAGTAATTATTTGTGTTTCAAGACAATAGGAAAACCTCTAGCTCTAGACATTGTATCTGCTTGCTGCACTGAAACTGAGATAACAGAATTGTAAAACAATTTTCCACTTATTTTCTTGTGGGTTTGCAAATTAACTCTGTATGTTCCAGCTTCTACTATTAACATACATCTGCATAGTTATATATTTTATATATATTTCTGTTCTTTTCCAGTAGGGTACACTGTGGTTACATTCTTGAACATCAGTTCAACACACACTTCTGCACCAGTAGTTTAATATTCACATACAGTGGATATACAAAGTTTACACACGCCTGTTAAAATGCCAGTTTTTTGTGATATAAAAAAAAACGAGACCACAATAAATCATTTCAGAACTTTTCCCACCTTTAATGTGACCTATATCCTGTACAATTCAATTGAAAAACAAACAAATCTGTTAGGGGAAAAATATAAAAAGTAAAAAATGTACAATAAGCTGGTTGCATAAGTGTGCACACTATTAAACTAAGACTTTGTTGAAGCACCTTTTGATTTAATTACAACATTCAGTCTTCTTGGGTACACACCTGCCATCAATTAAAGAAACTCTAATTAACCCCAAATAAAGTTCAGCTGTCCTAGTAGGATTTCCCTGACATTTGCTCAGTTGCCTGCTACAGCAAAAGTCATGGTTTGCAGAGAGCTAACAAAGCATCATTCATTGTTGAAAGGTATTAGTCAGGAGAAGGGTACAAAAAATTCCTTTGCTTACTTTAAGGAAGTAATCACCTTTTACTGATATAAACATGCTGCATTTCACTGTTTAGAATTTGGAAGTACACTGTTTCAGCTTGACGTAGTCTGATTTTATTAAACAGCTTACTAGAACACATTGCTCTCACTACATTTAAATTGTTTAAGTGTACAACTTCACCTGTAAAATGCCTACACTATCTTGGCCATTTCCTATTTAGTGTGCAGCTGTAGGTTTAATTACTTTAAGGAAGTAATGACCTTTTACTGTTAAACTTGCTGCATTTTACTGTTACATTTGCTGCATTTTACTGTTACAATTTGGAAATGCACTGTTTCAGATTGACTTAGTCTGATTTTGTTAAAAAGCTAACTAGAATACATTGCTGTTACTGCTTTTAAATTGGTACTGAGTGCTCTTATCGGTATTCAGCCACTGTGCTGTTTCAACCTGTGTTAGTTAGATTTTTACTACTTGGCTTATTTTGAGTGCCTATGCTGTTACTGTGTATCATGTGGAAACTGAGTGATTTTACTGTAATTTTATGTCCTGCCACCATGTTGCTCAGTTCTGTTGGCATACATTACTAAGTAGCAACAAACTGCTCGAAAAGTGTACTGGCAATGAATTACTCTGTGAAATTAAGGTGGCAATGGACTGGATTTCATATTACTGAACAGGGTGACTTCCTACTAATTATCACTGCTTGTTCCTTAACTAATTTATTTGATTAAGTACTGTTTAGCTGAACTACTTAAATTGTGGTATTTCCTTGCCTGTCTCTTATTTCCACTTATTTACTTCACCTACCCCCTTTTCTGGCTTCATATTAACATCTCTCTCTCTCTCTTTCCTTACAGTCCCTTAAACACATTCAAAGGTCCAACAACAACAAAAAAACTGAAGCAACTGCCTGTATACAAACCAGTAAAAGCCACTGCAGGTTATACTATTATCAACAGACTGTGAGCTGTGTAGGTCTATTATAATCTTCACTCTGTGATACTCCTACTGATTCTGCTGCTGTGCACACTACTGCACCCCCCCCCTTTTTCCTCCCATTTACTGTAACAAATATATACATTTTCCCAAAGCTTTACATTTATTTTATATTCTACTTCCCTGATGCTCTACTAAATCTGCTTTTGAATTCACACAGATAAACAGACACCTTCAGGTACTGACCTGGGTTAGCTGGTTGATAGTTTTTTTTATTCTCACAGCTTTCTCCAAGTCCTGGTCCATAGCACCCCCCTCCTTTTCTTATTCTCCTAACATAATTCTAGTGTAAGTTTCCCAGCCCTGTCAAACCTGTTTCACTCACAGCTTTCTCCAAGCCCTGGCTCTTAGCCCCCCCTCTCTTCTCTTGGTCTCCTAACATAATCTTATTGTAAGCTTCCCAGCCCTGACAATCCTGTGTATTCCCTCCCTCTTCCTCTTGAGAGTTTACTTATTTCTCCCCTGAGCTGCGGCACCATCTTTAAATAATAAAAACCTCTGCCTGACTACACTCTGTTTCTGTCTGTCCCACAGGCATCTCTCAGTAGTATGCCATACTTACATATTGAATTAAAAAACCTGATGTAGAAAGGCAACATCTTTTGACTTAGCTTTTCTGTCCTTGCTTCTTAGGAATCAACAGTAGTGTCCTCGCTTATACCATATTCCATTCTTTTTTAATTAGTACTCTATTGAGTCATAATTTACTGCATGTCCCTTTCTAAAACCCCTGGCATAACTACATTATTTTCCTATTTCTCAGTTAATCTGCAGCTCCCCATTGGTGCATAAATAATAAAAACAAACAGAAAGGTAACATTCAAATCAAAACGACAGGCTGCCCTGATTCTGCAGTTGCTAACCTTCTCATTGATTTTCTGTTTGGTGACTGCTGCTCCTCCCACGCTGGCCACAGCAACAAGACTGCCCTTTTTTCCTTTCTTGAAACCATAAACCTCAAATGAGACAGGCAAGTTCATATCCACACTATTCCTAGATCTGTCAAAGGCCTTTGACACCATCTCACACACCCTACTTATATCCCAACTCTCCACCCTACACCTCTCTCCCACCACCACTGCCTGGTTTTCCAGCTACTTGTCCAACCGCCAACAAGCTGTCCATTGGAAAACATCAACCTCCCCCTTCCTTCCTACACCCACAGGTGTCCCACAAGGTTCTGTTCTTGGCCCTCTTCTCCTGTTCATTAACAACTTTCACCAATCCATCCCAGACTCATCTATCATCCAATATGCAGATGACTCAACAATCATCTGCTCAGCCTTCTCCCCCTCCAAGCTCCTAGCAAAAACCCAACTAGCCTTCTCCAAAACAGAAACCTGGATGCAGTCTAACCATCTGGCATTAAATGCAAATAAAACCAAACTAATGTTTTTTTTCCCCTACCAAAAACTCCATTGACAGATCCACATTCACCATACACAGCCAAAACAACACCCTCCTTGAAATCATTCCCAACACCAAGCTTCTTGGCATCATTATTGATGAAGAACTAAAATTTGACACCCACATCCACTCCACAATCAAGACAACCAACGAAACGTTAGGTCTCTTCTACAGACACAACCACTTCCTACGCCCCGCTACACATCAAATTCTTCCATCCACCTTCTTACTCCCTTCCCTTATGTATGGTGCCCCTCTTTTCACCAATCTCCATCTTGGCCTTCAGTCCAAACTTGAAGCCTTCTACCACAAGATCTCCAAATTTGCAACCAATTCAAAAAACTCATCCCACCACTGCCACTCCCTCATCACCTTCAACTGGCTTGAACTACCTCAGTTACCTACAACTCACCATTGCCCACAAGCTCATCTTTAAACCTCCCAACTGCCCAGCTCTCGCTACTTCCTTAAAACCTTACATTCCCAACCGCTCACTCAGATCCAAAAAACAAAATCTCCTTAAGGTCCACAAACCTGCATGACCTCCTGGCCATCTACTGCTGTCCCACTCCTTAGCTAAACAGTGGAACTCTCTCCCCACACCTACGCAACCTACCTAACCATACAAATTTCAAATCTCAGCTACTCTCTCATCTTTCTTCCAAATGGGAATGCCCTTGCCACGCTCCAACTTAAACCCCTCCCCCCTCATTCCACCTTGCACTGACTCATCCAACTACCTCTACTATTACTTCATCCCATCAAAACAATCCCTCCCCTACTGAAAACTAATTTTCTTTCTAATATCTATTGTACTATACTCTCCAATCTCCATTATACTATTACCCTCTCCATGCATAATATTTTCCTAACCTGCTAATGGCTAGTAGCTATATATTTTGAAATGTTAAAGCTACAATTGAATTTATAACAAAAATATTCACTTTATGTAAATGTTGAAGTTTCTGTATTGAATTATGTCTTTTCATTTTCGTAACATTGTGACAAGCCAATTGCAAATATCATGGAGCTTATCTGTAAATGTTTAATTAGCTGTATGAACTACGTCCTTTTGTAACATGTGAAATGTAACTTGCAATTATTGTGGAGCTTTTCTCCCCGGGCTTCCACTGAAAATGGGCTTTTCTTGGCCCAGTGGACTTTCCCAGTCATCAAACTTAAATAATAATAAAATAAAAAAAATAAATAATTTCCACAGCATTGGATGCACCATGGAACACAGTGAAGACAGTCATCAAAATGTGGAGAAACTATGGGAGAACAGTGACGTTGCAAAGAACTGGACGTCCCTCCAAAATTGATGAAGAGACAAGATGAAAACTGGTCGGGGAAGCTGCCAAGAGACCTACAGCAACACTGAAGCAGCTGCAGGAATTTTTGGCAAGTACTTCTTGTGTACTACATGTGACAACAATCTCACGTATTCTCCATATATCTTGGCTATGGGGTAGGGTTGCAAGATGGAAGCCTTTTCTTACACAGAAAAACATCCAGGCCTGGCTAAAATTTGAAAAACAATATATCAAGTCTCCCAAAAGCATGTAGGAAAATGTGTTATGACCTGATGAGACCAAGGTTGAACTTTTTGGCCACAATTACAAAAGGGTCGTTTGGCACAAAGACAACCCCTCGCATCACCAAAAGAACACCATCGCCACAGTGAAGCATGGTGGTAGCAGTATCATGCTTTGGGGTTGCTTTTCTTTAGCTGGAACTGGGGCTTTAGTCAAGGTGGAGGGAATTATGAGCAGTTTCAAATACCAGTCACTTTTGGCCCAAAACTTTCAGGTGTCTGCTGGAAAGCTGAAGATGAAGAGGAATTTCACCTCTCAGCACGACAATGACCCCAAATATACATCCAAATTAACAAAAGAATGGCTTCACCAGAAGAAAATTAAAGTTTTGGAATGGCCCAGCCCAGACATAAATCCAATGGAAAATCTGTGGGGTGACCTGAAGAGGGCTGTGCACAATAAATGCCATCGCAATCTGACAGATTTGGAGAGCTTTTGCAAGGAAGAGTAGGCAAATATTATCAAGTTAAGATGTGCCATGCTGATAGATGCCTACCCAAGAAGACTGAATGTTGTAATTAAATCAAAAGGTGCTTCAAAAAAGTATTTGTTTAATAGTAGAAAGAGAAGTGAGCAAACGCTTACGGAAAACCCAAGAAATGCTGCAAATATGTTTTCAAAGAATGTTGCTTTCCTCCTTGGCTACTGCTGTTGAAATTCTTATTAAGACACTTCTCCTTGTTTCTTCTTCAAAAGAACTTTTATTAAAATGTTTTAAAACAAAAAACAAAGTAAAACCTACAACCTAACCATTTGAAAGTTAGCGTTGTAACACAAAAAAAGAGAGATGAGCGCTTTCAGTTTATCAACCTTCTTCAGATCTGCTTAACATTTGCAGCTACTTCTATTCATATTCATGCTGCTTACTTAGAGTTATCCCCCACAACCAATGGGAGCCTCTATGCTAATTCTTGATGTACTTGTAGTCCAATCCGATGTTCTAGTTCTTATTTCTTGGAAGCCAGTTACATTATTTCATGAAAATGAGTTTTAATAAATCTACCAATGTTTATTCATTCCTTTCTCTTACCTAATTTGCTATTCTTTTTCTTTTGCTCCAATGGCTTGTGTGTATCCTGTTGCAAGATGCAGGCTCCACCTTTTTATGTCATGTTCTTATTTGCCTTTTGTAAACACTAATCAGTCTCCCTGCATAGCATTTTTCATATATTTCCCCTCTATATTGGAGGCGTCTGTCTGTCTATAACAGGGCTACAACCTCTTCTCTTTCACGGGTTGTCTTCATTAGGTAAACCACAAGTACAATGGCTTTCTCCTTTGTTTTAAAACATAGGATCAAACACTTTCTTGTATATGCTCTTACTCCCATGTCATCAGGTCTCTTTCAAACTGATAGCGCTTACTTAACTACATAAATGCACTTACTAACTCACATCATAAATCAAAAACTTTTTTTATTTTGTGTCTTGCTTCTTAATATCAAGTCTTTCTGACTAGGAGCGCTTGCTTATATTCGAATATGTACTGCTGATTCCTGTTATTCTATCCGAGTTTTACTTTGTACAGAGCTATTTACTCAGTCTTATTAAGAAGCTATCCTAATTGTTTTTTAATGTTATGTAATCCATTGGTTGGCAAATTACACTTCTTCTCCTTTTTCTCCCATACTAATTCCAAACTCCCTGCTAATTCAATGCCTTTTTTTCATTCGCTGACAAATTTCCGCTAACAAATATCTTTGATCTCCGTAACACATCATCTCTCCTTTCTAATTGATGTAAATAATGGATGAACAACACTCTTTCTATTCCTTTAGTGCTCTAAATTTTAATATTTTCCAGACTTCTACATGCACAGTGAACTTGATTTCAATTTATTTATAGTTTGGAGTTTACTCTCCTTCCATCATAATATTCAAATTGGGACTAGAACCCTGAACCCTTTGTTTAAGGGTCTAATGCTCTACCAACTGAGCTACATTGGTAGATGCATAGTTCAACTCCCTCTTAGTTTTCTTTTCTTTCTAAACAAGCTTGAGGAGGACTATAACATATAGGCCAAAAAAATATAATAAGCAAACTACACTCTTTTTATCCCTTTGATGCTCTTGGTTTCAATGTTTTCCAAACTTCTTCTTGCACAGTAAACTTAGGTTCAACTGGTTTCATTTATTATTAGGGATTTCTTCTCCTTTCACCATGGTGCCCAGACTAGAACTCGAGCCCTGGACCCTCTGGATAAGGGTCTGATGCTCAACCGACTGAGCTATATTGGCAGATGTATAATTCATTTCCCTCGTAGTTTCCTCTCTTTTAAAACAGGTTTAAGCGGGACTATAGCATTTAGTCCGGGGAACTGGTTGGATCGTAAATTAATTATCCATTGCAACTCAATTTTTTCTGTTCTATTTACTATATCACCTCCTCTTTCCGTAGGCTTAATCTGTGCCATAACCATAAATCTAAAGTTATGCTCTGGATTTTCTTTAATATGTGCATAAAGAGCATTAGTCTCTATTTTATTATGAATGTCCCGTATATGTCTTAATACTCATTCTTTGAATTTTCTGTTAGTCTTGCCTATACAGAATGCTTTACATACCATGCAGCTTGCTACATAGATCACGTTCTCACTGTTACAAGTTGCTCTTTCTTGAAAGATGTAAACCTTACTTGACATTGGTTGCTGAAACCTATCTGTGCTCATAATGTACTGACATGCTTTGCATTTTCCACATTTGAATGTTCCTGTTGGCATAGACACATTCTTTGCCTCTTGCCTATCTATGTCACATAGGAGCCTCTTTAAGTTCTTCTTATTTTTATAAGTATAACTAGGATGTTCTCCTACTATGTCTTTTATCTTCTGGTCCGTTGTTAGTATAGGCCAGTATTTCTTAATGGTTTCTCTTATGATAACATTATCTGTACTGTACGTCAAAGGACATCTTACCATTTCCTTTCTTCTATTCGGCTCCTTTTCTTTGTTCTCTTTATCAATTTTAGCTGAATAGTATGGTCTCCCTTTCTTCCTTCAGATAACTCTAAGCTTGTCTTCATCCATTTTTTCTTCCTTATACCCTCTGGCTGTAAAGTTGTTCATTAATCCTTGTATTTCTTCTCGAAATGTATAATCATTGGTACACAATCTGGAGACCCTTTGCACCTGGTTGTCCTTAATATTTTTAAAAATATGGCCCGGATGCATGCTAGATCTATGTAAAAGATGTTTTTTCCAAGTTGTTTTTCTATACAGGGCTGTTTCCAATCCTTTGATCTCATCCATAATAATATTAACATCCAGAAATTCTATTTTCTTCCGTGACATTTTGATTTCAAACTTTAAGAAATCCGTTGTTGTTGTTAGAAATTGAATGAATTACTGCAACGAACTTTCATACCCTCTCCATATAAGGAGAATGTCATCAACAAAGTGTCCATAGAATTGTATATGTTGTTGCCAGATATTATTTTTATCTTTGCTCCACTGGCATTCCCATTGGGCTAATACTATATTTGCATAACTATTGGCACATGGAGTGCCCATGGCTACTCCCCATTTCTGCCAATAGACATCATGCTCATATAGAAACACATTGTTTTGTAATATAATTTCTAGTAGCCCACATATCCTTTCCACATCCTTATTCGGTTGGTTAGCTAGTATAAAGTTTCTAACTGCTTCTATACCATATCCATTGGGTATGCTACTAAATAAGCTATTCACATCCATTGTTGCCAATACCATATGCCTATAGTTGTTAAGTGTAACCAATAGTGATATGGAGAGGGCATGAAAGTTCGTTGCAGCAATTCATTCAATTTCTAACAACAACAACGGATTCTTAAAGTTTGAAATCAAAATGTCACGGAAGAAAATAGAATTTCTGGATGTTAATATTATTATGGATGAGATCAAAGGATTGGAAACAGCCCTGTATAGAAAAACAACTTGGAAAAAACATCTTTTACATAGATCTAGCATGCATCCGGGCCATATTTTTAAAAATATTAAGGACAACCAGATGCAAAGGGTCTCCAGATTGTGTACCAATGATTATACATTTCGAGAAGAAATACAAGGATTAATGAACAACTTTACAGCCAGAGGGTATAAGGAAGAAAAAATGGATGAAGACAAGCTTAGAGTTATCTGAAGGAAGAAAGGGAGACCATACTATTCAGCTAAAATTGATAAAGAGAACAAAGAAAAGGAGCCGAATAGAAGAAAGGAAATGGTAAGATGTCCTTTGACATACCGTACAGATAATGTTATCATAAGAGAAACCATTAAGAAATACTGGCCTATACTAACAACGGACCAGAAGATAAAAGACATAGTAGGAGAACATCCTAGTTATACTTATAAAAATAAGAAGAACTTAAAGAGGCTCCTATGTGACATAGATAGGCAAGAGGCAAAGAATGTGTCTATGCCAACAGGAACATTCAAATGTGGAAAATGCAAAGCATGTCAGTACATTATGAGCACAGATAGGTTTCAGCATCCAATGACAAGTAAGGTTTACATCTTTCAAGAAAGAGCAACTTGTAACAGTGAGAACGTGATCTATGTAGCAAGCTGCATGGTATGTAAAGCATTCTATATAGGTAAGACTAACAGAAAATTCAAAGAATGAGTATTAAGACATATATGGGACATTCATAATAAAATAGAGACTAATGCTCTTTATGCACATATTAAAGAAAATCCAGAGCATAACTTTAGATTTATGGTTATGGCACAGATTAAGCCTATGGAAAGAGGAGGTGATATAGTAAATAGAACAGAAAAAATTGAGTTGCAATGGATAATTAATTTACAATCCAACCAATTCCCCGGACTAAATGCTATAGTCCCGCTTAAACCTGTTTTAAAAGAGAGGAAACTATGAGGGAAATGAATTATACATCTGCCAATGTAGCTCAGTCGGTTGAACATCAGACCCTTATCCAGAGGGTCCAGGGCTCGAGTCCTAGTCTGGGCACCATGGTGAAAAGAGAAGAAATCCCTAATCATAAATGAAAACAGTTGAACCTAAGTTTACTGTGCAAGAAGAAGTTTGGAAAACATTGAAACCAAGAGCATCAAAGGGATAAAAAGATTATAGTTTGCGTATTATATTTTTTTGGCCTATATGTTATAGTCCTCCTCAAGCTTGTTTAGAAAGAAAAGAAAACTAAGAGGGAGTTGAACTATGCATCTACCAACATAGCTCAGTTGGTAGAGCATTAGACCCTTAAACAAAGGGTTCAGGGTTCTAGTCCCGATTTGAATATTATGATGGAAGGAGAGTAAACTCCAAACTATAAATAAAATGAAATCAAGTTCACTGTGCATGTAGAAGTCTGGAAAATATTGAAATTTAGAGCGCTAAAGGAATAGAAAGAGTGTTGTTCCTCTATTATTTACATCAATTAGAAAGGAGAAATGATGTGTTACAGAGATCAAAGATATTTGTTAGCGGAAATTGGTCAGCAAATGAAGAAAAGGCATTGAATTAGCAGAGAGTTTGGAATTAGTATGGGAGAAAAAGGAGAAGAAGTGTAATTTGCCAACCAATGGATTACATAACATTAAAAAAACAATTAGGATAGCTTCTTAATAAGACTGAGTAAAGAGCTCTGTACAAAGTAAAACTCGGATAGAATAACAGGAATCAGCAGTACATCTTCGAATATAAGCAAGCGCTCCTAGTCAGAAAGAGACTTGATATTAAGAAGCAAGACACAAAATAAAAAAAGTTTTTGATTTATGATGTGAGTTAGCAAGTGCATTTATGTAGTTAAGTAAGCGCTATCAGTTTGAAAGAGACCTGATGACATGGGAGTAAGAGCATATACAAGAAAGTGTTTGATCCTATGTTTTAAAACAAAGGAGAAAGCCATTATACTTGTGGTTTACCTAATGAAGACAACCCGTGAAAGAGAAGAGGTTGTAGCCCTGTTATAGGCAGACAGACGCCTCCAATATAGAGGCGAAATATATGAAAAATGCTATGCAGGGAGAGTGATTAGTTTTTACAAAAGGCAAATAAGAACATGACATAAAAAGGTGGAGCCTGCATCTTGCAACAGGATACACACAAGCCATTGGAGCAAAAGAAAAAGAATAACTAATTAGGTGAGAGAAAGGAACGAATAAACATTGGTAGATTTATTAAAACTCATTTGCATGGAAGAATGTAACTGGCTTCCAAGAAATAAGAACTAGAACATCGGATTGGACTACAAGTACATCAAGAATTAGCATAGAGGCTCCCATTGGTTGTGGGGGATAACTCTAAGTAAGCAGCATGAATATAAATAGAAGTGTCTTCAAATGTTAAGCAGATCTGAAGAAGGTTGATAAACCGAAAGCTCTCATCTCTGTTTTTTGTGTTACAGCGCTAACTTTCAAATGGTTAGGTTGTAGCCTTTATTTTGTTTTTTGTTTTAAAACATTTTAATAAAAGTTCTTTTAAAGAAGAAACAATGAGAAGCGTCTTAACAAGAATTTCAACAGCAGTAGCCAAGGAGGAAAGTACCATTCTTTGAAAACAAGTATTAGTTTAATGGTGTGCACACTTATGCAACCAGCTTATTGTACTTTTTTAATTTTTTATATTTTTCCCCCTAACAGATTGGTTTAATTGTATAGGTTGTAATCACATTAAAGGTGGGAACAGTTCTGAAATGATTTATTGTGGTCTCACAAAAACATGGCAATTTAACAAGGGTGTGTAAACTTTTTAAATCCACTGTAACATATAGTTCTCTTACATTTGTAGGACAAGCATATGAATCATATTACTTTTCACAAAGGACATATGATTATTTACAGAATTCCAGATAGCTGGACTGGCAGCATTTCCCTGGTGTCACATTGGGTTCTTTCATTCAATTTGCTATCTATTTTGCTACATATGGGCCAATTTTTAAAGCATTTAGGTTTTTGTATGATGCCAGCATGGGGAGGGTTATCAAAGTGACAAAGGCATAAGTCAGATCAGGATATATGACATGCAGTGTTTGTCCACCATCTATAACCTCTCTGACCTTTTCAGAGAAATTTACCATATTAAGTGGACAGGATCCACTCATCACAAACCCCAATGGTTGAGGGTCAAATTTAACAAGATTGTTGACAGTTTATGAGGTCATATAATATGTTCCATTGGTTTGTGGATGAGGCTTGTAAGTCTGATAAGTTTGTAATTACGTGGTTGGAAGACCACTGTTATGGAGGGGTTCACTTATATGCACCACTGATCTTGGACAAAACCAGTAGCTAAACTTAAGTTACTGTGTCTCTGAAAGGGCATGTTTAACACTATTAATTAAGCAACCAGCTATATTATTATCTCACATAAAGGGCATATTTTTGGTCTTGGTTAGCATTTTCAGTAAATGATCTTTAGTGAATATTGGGCAAGTAAGGGATTCAGATATTTTGGGGTTTTGAATAGAAGTCTCTGGGGAGAAGTTAGCACTACATTTGTTCACTAGTATATTGGCAATGTTAGATCAGAATAGGAGGCCTCCATTATGAATAAATCCTAAGCAGTGCAAGATATTGTTTCTTTAGTTTTCTAACAAAGCTAAAGGATTTATAATTAGCTCTAGCTTCAGAGGCAAGCCTAAGTTAATTGACTCCTTCAGTGGATTTGATAGTGTGCGTCACATAGGGTTACCACCTGTCCCACTTTGAGAGGGACAGTCCCTCTTTGGGCAGTTGTGTCCTGCTAAAATAATGTAAAAATGGGAAATGTCTTGAGATTTTAGGACAAAATTATTTCCTATATTTTATATAATAGTTGCATAAAACAGTTATTCTGTATCTGAAACACCTAAATGTTATAAGAAACAGAATAAACAACTAAAATGCTACAAGAATAACCTTTTATTTAGGCAAAAAAAGTGAAGTTCTGTCCTTTGTACTGGCCGTGGGTATATTTTGGCCTGCAAAATCTGATGTTTGCACCAAAAATGTCCCACTTTGGGCATTTGAAAAGGTGGCAACCCTAGCGTCACATTTTTGAACACGTTTGATATTATCCTTTAGAACATAGTTTTTTGGATTTACTAAATAATGCAGGTAGTTTTTTTTTTTTTGGTTGTTTAATTTATTTATGGTGGTGGACCACAATGGCAATTTGTTTTTGAATTTCCACTGGTACTTGGTTCTAGTAGGGCATTTTTCTAAATGGGTGTAGAATTCCTAAAGGAAATCTTTTGGGGAGTGGCAGTTATAAGTAATTATTGATATTTCTACACATAATAAGTTGATGTTGGTGTGTTTGTAGTCCTTAAGTGCAGTTTGATGCAGGAGCTTTCAGGAGTCAAAGAAGAAGGTCACATGTCTGTGGTCAGAGAGATACTAGAGGAATATTACAAGAGGTTGCCATATTTGCAGGACTCAAGTAAAGAATGCTTTGTCTTCTTGTAAGTTTGTTCACCAGATGCTCAATGGAATTTTTGTTAAGTATAGGAATTTTTGAGCATATCCTACATTGGAGATGTTGTCCTAGTTTATTGAAGTGTAGATAAAAATCACTCAAAGTAAGAGCATTTTACCAATATGGAGTTCATTTAGAACACTGGAGAATCTAACAAGGTCACCAAGGGATATAGAAGGTATTCTGAAACAAGTCATGTGACAATCCTACCTAGAGTGATCTGTTGTTCAAGGAGTTCCGTTTGTGAATCTCAGGATATGTACATGCTTACTCACAACAGCCGATAAACAAAGAGAGTGAGGGGAATTATATTACCAAATTATCATAAGGGGTGGTCAACAACAGATACACTGTGTTTAATAATGCAACTACAACAGGGTGGAAACATTTTTAGATACTTAGCTGTGTAACTTACTGGTCTAGAACTGCCTTAAACCAAAAACAAATCCTGAACTAACCTGACTGTCACTCACCACTTAAGAAACTAGGGTTAAATTTCCAGCAGTTAAACTACATAAATGGCAAAATGTAGTTGACCATATTAAGTAATACAATACCCTTTCCCTTATCTACAGCTACATGGATAGTCTTCCAGCTGTTTTTAAAATGTTTGGTGATTTATATTGAGATTAGGTCAAATTATCTTGATCTGATCTAAAATAAGTTTGCAAAGATCATTTGGTCACTGGACTCAATCACTTATCTTAATGACAAAGATATTTAAATATAGGCAAAACTAGTTATTTTGATTGCTTGAGATCCAATAGTTATATCAGTAGAGGTCTTGTATACAGACAGATGGCTAATGTTGTGGTTTCAGAATGTTCCAGTTCCCCACAGCTTTCATCTTGGCAGGGTAGCATTGCCAACAGTCTAGAATATTTGGGCTAGAAACCAGTTACCTTACTAGATATAAAATGTAAAAGTAATAGGAGTGAGTAATATGGCCTTGGAAAAGTCTTAAATATGCAGAGGTAAATAATGTGCACACAAAGGAACATTGACAATCAGTTGTACATGACATAATATTGAAGTAAAACCTCTAACTATGTCAGATAAGTACCCTAGTTTTCTCTAACTGAATATATACTGACCCCCTGTTGTTCTAAATCCCTAAAACATTGCACAGGGCAGAACTGCAGATAGCAAAATTATACAGATGTGTTCACCAAGATCTCTCGCTCTCTTTTGCAAGATTTATTGACCTTATACTGGTTTCAATCTTTAACATATTTTAGCTCATCACTCCCCCAAGAGAAGCATCAGTTTGTTGCAATTCACTGAAAGAAGCACTAATAATAATCAGGATTTCCCATACACCTTTTAACTGTTTGCATACTAATGATTGCACCCATTCACAGTTGTGGACTCAGAGGATTTTTGAAGACTATTTTAACTGCATTTTTATGCCATTTGGATTCTCCTGATTCAAAACCCTTTCATAACTTAATTACATACAAGCATTTAGCTTCATCTTAAAAACAAGAAAGTTGCAAACTTACATTTCATTTACAAGTTTTTTACATTTCTTTTCCTTTCATATCTCTTTTTTAACATCTACAAAGAAAGGGTTACAAGGTTACAAATATTTTCTTGCCACAGGACACTTTATAAATGCATCTCTAAGGTGTATATTTTGAAACATGCTTCACAAAGCTTAAATATAGTTTTCAAATATGTTAACAGTATAAAATAAGAACATGCCACAGGACACTTTATAAATGCATCTCTAAGGTGTATATTTTGAAACATGCTTCACAAAGCTTAAATATAGTTTTCAAATATGTTAACAGTATAAAATAAGAACATCCCACGAGTTTCTGTACACTGGTATCACATTATCTTATCCACCATTTAACACTTCCGCACTTTCCTCCTTAACACAGGATTGCCATCATCACAAAGTGTAATACTAAATTACTATTATTGTAACTCCATATTTTTATTTTCTCCCTTCTTAATTCCATTGCATTATCATCCCCTAATGTGGCAAGAGGTATGTGGATTTTCAGAAGCAGCTGTCTTCATCCTACCCAGTGATGGAGTTACATTACCTTACATTTGACTGAAGGCAAGTTCCAAAATTACACTCCTTACTCTGCCCTTTACACTGTACTATATCTCCCCATCCCTCCTTTCCACATCGACCTTTGTCTCCCTGTCCCATACATACTCTGTTATTTTAAGCCATATTATGACACTCTGCTTTGATTAGTACATTTGCAGATTCCAGGTGTACTTGGTCATTGCAGTCTGCTGTCTCTGCCCCTCCATCCTTATCCTTCCTGTTCAGGTTGACCATCTTACTAAATACCAAACATGATCCTGTACATCCATATTGTCTTGTTTTACCTGACTAAAAACAGCTCCAGCTGTGGTTGTCCCAGGTCATGTGCTTTCCCTTCATCCTACACAATCTTTTGTAGTGCTTTTCCTCTGTACTTTATGTAGCTGTATTATACCTAACTCTTTGAATGACCTTCAGAACTAGATGGTATTCAAAGTGTGGCCTGACCACGGCCTAGTAAAAATGGAAGCATTACCTCTTTGCTTCTGGATTCCCACCATAGAGATTACAACCCATCATTTTGTTCACTGTTGGCAGGGCACTCTCATTTATTTCCTGGTGATCCAGGTCTCTCCCCAGAGCTGATACTTCACACCAGTAACGTTGTGCTTCACCTGTCTCTGCTTGTATTTCTTGCCCACTTGCTTGCCTTTGCCAAGTCTTCCTTGGACTATCCCCTCACCCTGGTGGGCTGCATCTGTGTTTGTGTTCTCAATGAATAGATTGTCCTATTCTCTGATTCCTCAGATACATTGGAAATGAACCCAATGAAGAATGCTGGACAAAGTACTAATCCCTTGAGTAGTCCCTTCCTTATTTCAGACACTGTTATTCCTTTCACATCCTGTGTCCATACCTTCAGCCATACCATAATTCAGTTCCTCAGAGTTGGTACTACCGCCAACCCTTTCAGTTTTCCCAGCAGTTCCCAGTGCATAACTATAACAAAGGCCTTTGTGAGGTTCAGGTAAGCTATATCTACTAGTACTTGGATTCATGCCAAAACAGTGAGTGAAAGTCACCTATAAATTAAGAATAATTATACTAGATTAATATGGCACTAGGAAGACTGAGCTACCCAGTCATTGTTCTTGTCAGAAGCAAAAAATACTGGCTAAAACTGACACAAAACAGAAAAAATGCAATGTTAAAAGTCCCCTGCATTACTTACAATTCTTTAAATGTGCTAACATCGCAGAGCTGTAATTAGGGTGAGGCAGATTGGCTAGGGCACAAGTGAGATTTGCTGATTGGACATGAGTAGAGTACTGGGAATCATTTAACAAGACATGGGGTAGCATGGTGCTTTAAATGAATGTATTTAGTAGCTTACTTTATGAGTAACTGTAGCAAAGAACTTACATAAGCTCTTTTTTTCAGTGTTGAGTCTGTCTTTCCTTTACGGGACCTTTTTTGGTTTGGTTTTCAACTTTAGGTTGGTTGAAGGAAGTACACCGGTCTGGAAAAGATCATGTTTGACAGTTAACCTAACTGTGACTCTGAGAATGCAAACATTATGTTGCATAACAGTCATTTTTTCCAATACCCTCTTTGTCTGTTCTGGATCAAAGAAGACATAGAGCTGCCTTGACTAAAAGACATGCTTCAATGGTAGTCCATTATCAAAGATTTTATGTAACCCAGTCATAAAACTATATGAAGTTTGACTGACAAGTCTTCTTCATTGTATGCTACCCAATCTTGACCTGGATAATTGCTGCCCTCTAGAAAAATAGCCAGTCATTTCCTAAAGATTGTATCTATGACTTTATCTACCATTGTTTTTGACCTAACAGATCTGTAGTTCCCCAGATTTGTCCTGTCCCTTCTCTTGTATACAGCCTTGTCCAGGCCGGTTTGCACTGGCCAGTACCTTGCTAAAGATCTCCATCAGGAGTATCCACCAGCACTAGTTGTATTCCTGAGGACTGTGGTTGGCAGCCTGTCCAATCTGTTTGCCTTGTCCTCCTTTAGTCCAGCCACTCCCCTTCCATCTCATCCATGTTAGACTCCTCCCACTGCTGTGCTCATCCTGCCATAGTTCCCTTCCAGGGTAGCAGCCTTTCCTCACTTTCCTTCCTAAAAGTGAGGCAAGAGCATTCTTGAAATTATTTGTCTTTTACTCTATTTACCCAGCCTATCCTACTAATTCTGGACATGTAAAAATACATATTTTCAAGTTGCCATCTGATCATACATTAAGCCTGGGGGGTCTTCTGTACTGCCCGGTGTTTCAGTGTTTATATTTTGAATAAAACACAATTCTAAGTGTCTAAATGGTTTCTGCTCTTCTCACTGTCTTTTCCAAGCTTGAAACTGTATGTTTTGTATCATGCATACACACTCTAATTCAGAGATTGTTATACCTTACAGAAAGGAAATACTCAGACAGTTATACCACAGAGAAAGGAAATACTCAGACAGTTATACCACAGAGAAAGAAAATACTCAGATACCACAATTTCAGAGTTAGTGTGTATTCCTCCTAATCAAAATTAAATTTCTGCTGTTCTGATAATGATGGCACTTACCAGGTTTGACTTTCAACAGACAGTTAATACATATGTGCTATTAAAGGGACTTGACTATTTCAGACATTCTACTACAAATTATGTATTTTTCATGTGTGCATTTTTTCTGTGGTTTCTGCTGACCATCAGGAGGGCTAACCACCCCACCCCCCCGGATCCATTCATTCCCTCTGCCACAGAAGCAACAGTCGTGATTTTAAAGTAATCATGACAACATGGGTCCCTCCTTCTTGGAAGAGATTGCATTGTGGCACCATTCCAGTCTGGAAGTCAGATTGAGGATGGGTGACTGAGAGTTCTGCCACCATGTAACAGGAGAATAAGATTATATCATGATGTACCCTCAAGGCTGTGACATTCAGTATATCAAACTGGGTATGTTCTCACATGCTTCTGAATCTCTGATGGAAAGGGAGAGTATGTAAACTATGTAATGTTGGTATCCAGCCGTAGCTTGGGAGCTTTGAGGCAGAAAACTAACCCACATGACAGACATTAAAAAGTAATGCTCTGGGTGGCCAAGGATGAACACAGGATAGCAGCAGATTTCTTCAGCTCCACCAATTTCATTACATTGACAGGAATTAATTACTTAAAAAATTAATTCTTGAAGTAATTCTAAATATGTTTGTTTTATATAGTTCTTGAACTATATCTAAAAGAAATCTTAATAATATTCCTGTCAGAAATTACTTTGGAAATTTTCCTGTCAGTTTATCAGTCTGAAATGAGTTCCAGTAAGACAAATTCTCAAGACTCCAGCATCAAGAAAGAACTTCAGTCTCTGATAATTATAGTCCAGCAACTTACTGCTAAGATGGATAAAATGGATACTAAAATAGACACTTTCATAGAAAAACTACAAAACAAATAGACTTGTTACATATGGACCTGCAACAACAGAAGATCCAGATGACAGGCATAGAAGAAGCTGTGAATGACATAGAAAATAAAATACAAGAAGAGGAAATCAACATTGAGTTTCTGCTGAAACAAAATACACATTTACAAACAAAGCTGGATGACCTGGAAAATAGATCTAGGCAATAACATTAGGATTTTTGGACTGCCAGAAAATATTGAAGGTAACAATATTACTTCTTTTTAACAACATGGCTCTAAAACTTTAGATTTTAGCTAATACTAACTCTAACAAAAACTATCCTAGATCAGTTATAGTTAGATTTCTATCATCTTTGATAAAGAGATGGTTCTTAAATCTGCTTGGGCTAAAGCTCCTGTTAAGTTTAATGAGACAACTGTGCGTTTTGACAATGACTATTCTTCCATGGTAATTGCTAAAAGAAAAGTTTTTCTGCCACTAATAAGGGAGCTTAAAAAGCACAGTTTAAAACATACCTTCTGTTTCCTGCCAAGCTTAAAATCTTCCTTCCTGATGGTCCTAAGGTCTTGATGATTTAGACTCTGCTTTACTGTTTGTCAAAGAAAAAGGATTTTGGATAAAATAGAAGAAATGGAATGGGCTAGTTCTTCATTAAAGAGATTGGCAACTGAAGCTTCCTGGAAGACTTCAGAGAAGAAGAAGAGACTAAAAACAAATGATTTGTTATATGTTTTTTTCTCTCTCATCATTTTAGTTCATTATTAATCTTTTGAATATAGTTCCTGCATTTCCAGAAAGCCACAAATATTTTGGAAAAGATTTAATCAAAGTTATTCTCTATGTGCAAAGAAATGTTTTGTTTCATAACCAGTCAAAATGCCTGAGGATTTAATGGCAGGCTGTGACTCGATTTGTTTTCTTTCTGAAAAAGTAAGGTTAGTAATTTGATACATTTTTTATCTTTATCTTTTTTTCCTTCTTCTTTTATTATTTTCTTTGTTTAAACAATGACATTCTATTTAGATTATGTAGGGAGGGCAGGAGAGAACAGTAATGAAAATATCATTAATAGAATAATAACATATTTATTTCTTGTAAAAGTTTATAAGTTCTTCAAATGCTATTTCTAATTATACTTTCTTGATTATACTGCTTATGCTTGTTTGTAAATAATCTGTCATGCTTTAACTAATAATAATCAGAACTAAATAAGAGTAAATAATATGTTTTATTTTTAACTCTATTAATATAAACAGTAAGTAACATTCCATTGTATATACTTCTTACAGCTTTCTCTTACATTTTTATTTCTGCCTTTTCTTTTCTTTATTAATATATAGAAATGCTTTTGACTGTGTGGGCACAGTGAATAATAAGTTTTGTGAAAATTGAGTTGGGAGAAGAATGCTGAGTTTTATTGCTTGTTGGTAATTTTGAGTTTAATTTCACTTGCATAGAGGCTGTGATGATCTGT